>NC_142937.1:24163913-24166413 GCF_046866305.1 Octopus bimaculoides
TGCGCTCGGCAGTGAAGTGAAAGCACGTTATAAAAATAAAACTACTGAACAATAATAATAATATAAATATATAGATATATGCATATATCCATACGTATATGTACATACCTACATCTATATGTAGTGTGTGTGTGTGTGTTTGTGTATCTATTGTCCCAATGGGTTTACTTGCTAAAGTCTGTCAATCGGTAGAAGCATTGTTGATTATATGGAGCCCGTTACCTATTTTTGCAATCAGGTAATTATATTTAACGATCTTTATTTTCCCGAAAGTGGACTCAACTTCGAAACAAGAATAAAAAAAGACTTAAACCACACATGTAGTCAAACACACACACACACACACACACACACACACACACACACACACACACATATATATAAATATGTATATGCACACATATGTATCTGTGTGTGAACGTGTGTGCGTGTTCTGCACAGTTACCGTGTTCCAACTTCATAAGCAACTAAAGGAAGGCACTTGTCTAAGATGCCATGTAGTACGACCGAACCGTTATGATATGTGTACATATGCATTTATAGGCATACCTATATACATACAAACATACATACACACATACACTCATAAATACATGCATACATATATATATATATATATATATATATATATATATATATATATATATATAGATAGATAGATAGATAGATAGATAGATAGATAGATAGATAGATAGATAGATAGTATTAATAACGATAAAGACCGTGAAGCGAAGAGTACACGAATTTACTCATCGTAATAATTCACGGCGGGACTAACAACTAATTGTAGTCACAGATGTCAGATACTGATCGTTGTGGTTAGCCGTTAACTGGAACTTAACTGAGAGCTAATTCGGTATCCGCACAGATAATATATCGCACCAACGCCATGCCGGACCGTTGAACTCTGTTCATTTTTCTTTTTCCGTTTGTTTTCATTCTCTCTCCATTTTTCCCCTCTTAATCCTTTCTGTCGAAGAGCGTAGACTCGAAATGTAAAAGACTTCGTCCAGAGCGTTAGACTAATACACCTGCTTGTTGTTCCTACACCTGTCTTCGTCTTTTGTTTTTGACACATGTATAAAAGACGGTAAGTGACGTAACGCACACATGCTTATTTTTTTATATCTGGCACTGTATCTTTCTCCATTTCAAAGTTAAGGGTAAAAATAAGGCAACCATGCAAAACACAACTGTTCTTTACACATAGACGCACAGAATAACAGCAATCAAATAATGAAAGCAGAGAGTACATCAGACGTCAGTGGACTGTCGCCTGTACTCTTGACAGGAGATATCAGTCTTTTACACCTTACCAGGCTCGTTCGTATAAGCCTGAGTTACTACTGTGTAACAGCAATCAAATAATGAAAACAGAGTGCACAACAAACATCACCGATGTGACAAGAGATGTCAGTTAGTCTGTTTTCTGCTACCAGGCTCTTTCGTATTAGCCCGAGTTGCTAGATAATTTTTCTTTCCTTTAAGAATATTGTAGAACAGAAACTTTTCATAGATTGGAATTTAAATCCTAATCTCTATAGAAGTTTATTATTTGAATAAAACATTGAATTTGGTTTACTTTTAATGTTTACGATTATAGATAACAGCTCGGGCTGAGCCCGAGTCAGACGCGTGTGAACGATGTCTATAGAACGTCTGCTACGAATGATATTTTTTGACACAGGGCACCTCTAAGAGGACCGCCAGACGCTGAACGAAAATAAATGAACTGCGACCGGGCTGAATAAAATACCTCTCATACCTTTCATATTGGGTTAGGGTTAAAGTATATATATACGACGGTCTTCTTTCAGTTTCCGTCTACTAAATTCACTCGCAAGGCTTTGGTTAGCCTGAGGCTTTAATAGAAGATACTTGTCCAAGGTGCCACGCAGTGGGACTGAACAGGGAACCATGTGGTTGGGAAGCAAGCTTCTTACCACACAGCCATTCCTGCGTCGGTATATACACACTCACACATACACAGGTGCACGCTTACATGCAAACGGAGAGGAGGTGGGTAAACGTGACAATGAAATATCCATAATGCCTTCTTAAAAAATAGTTTTTTTATAAAATGCACATAAGAGACTCATACATTTTGAGGGAGCCGTATTTTTTTGCTTTTTTATTTCAAACCGTCCCAGATAAGGTCGAACGCACTGCGGTTTCAACAACGACCTTGAAGCGATGTAACTTTCTGATTCTAAACCTTCGTCGACGATGATGATGATGATGATGATGATGATGATGATGATGATGATGATGATGATGGTTGTGGTGGTGGTGGTGGTGGTGGTGGTGGTATTGGTAGTTATGATAATGATGATGATGATGATGAGAATGTGAAAATTTGTGGAATGAAGCCACAAATTTCAATCGGCATCGATCTAGGACAGATTAATTGAAAAATCGATTTGGTTGTTCTACAATGGTCATCATCGTCATCATCATCATCATCATCGTCGTCATCATCGTTATCATCGTCGTTGTCGCC
>NC_142937.1:24171413-24176413 GCF_046866305.1 Octopus bimaculoides
TTACACTATAGTCTCGAACTGACCAAAGCCTTTCGGGTGGATTTGGTTGACGAAAACTGAAAGAAGCTCGTTGCATATATATATGTATGTATATGATAAATGTATGCGTGTGTGTCGTGTGTTTGCATCTTGTTTCCTCTCCCCCACTGCCTGACAA
The DNA here is from genome assembly GCF_046866305.1 of Octopus bimaculoides. Lineage (NCBI taxonomy): Eukaryota > Metazoa > Mollusca > Cephalopoda > Octopoda > Octopodidae > Octopus > Octopus bimaculoides. The sequence continues at coordinate 24,171,571 of NC_142937.1, forward strand.
CTAGTGTTGACGTGTTCCCGTTCTCGTAATGTAGCGGTTGGGCAAAAGAATCTGACAGAATAGATACCCCAGACTTTAAAAGATAAGTATTGGAATCGATTCGCTCGACTAAAATACTTCAGAGCAGTGCTACAGTATGACCGCAGCCTAATAGCTGAATGAAGTAGAAGATTACGACTAACACCATATACTTTGTGTAGGTGCGTTGTTTAAACGACAGTAGTTACGATTTTATCGTTGTCGTATCAGCTTCTACAACAATTTCGTTTCGCCTGGCTCTGATGTATATGGTGTTTAACACTAGACGTCATTAAATAGATTTTTCCTGGATGATACACCGCAGCTCTATGTTTTAAGCAACAAACGTACGTTAAGTATGTGGTATCGTTAATATATTTTATTTAGATAGCTGAAAGAAATGGATATTAACATACATATATTAATAATATATTAGGAAATATAGTTCAAGATACTCATATATCAAAATTATATCATAGAAAATATTTTAACTCAGGTCTGCTCAATAAGGTTGGCATACTATTAAATAACAAGTTGTATTTAGCTGGACTGAGATGCTAATAATTAAGCGTGTGTCATGAACGCATCATAGTGCATGTGTTGAATGATAGCCCAGTAATGTATCGACCAGAAACTCATTCTCTGAAATATAGTATGACGGAGCCTCTTATAAGGCAATGAGTCCTATAACTTATTGGGTCGTAGTGACACTACTTTAATATATTGTCTTTTTGCAAGTGCGTTTGTGTGTCTGCTGCAGTATAGCCTGATGGTACTCGTATCTATCTGATCAATATTGATAGCAACTGCAATATAATAAAACGTTTGTTAGTTTTACAATACAAAGATCGACGTCGACTTTCATCGTTCTTTCATATATAATAATTCAGAAAAGAATTTGATTCAATCGATGGCAGAAAGAAAACAAAAAAAAAAACCCTTTATTTTATGTTTAATAAAAGAAAATATACATTTAGTATATTAAAGGAGATGTCCCGACAATGTTTCCAGTATGACTGGAACTGAGAACCGCACCCATTCCTGTATTTTTGGAATTGTTGCTGTATTACTGTCTCGTCTATCTCTAAATATTAAGCATCTTATGCTGAGATAAAGACGGATCGAGTCGATTGAATCAAATCGAACAGATTACTTACTGAAATTACGAGGTTTACATTTTACATAATTTAGTCAGACAAGGGTTAGTGAAGATCACGATTTCTGCAAGCCCCACCAAAGCAGTGAGACTAGTGTACCCGATGTCCTGTCCAAACGTTTGAAGGATAAAGACATGCGTAGGAAGTGAACTGGGAATTTGATCTGAATTCTTCTTAATAGAATAAACCCGGATAAATATAACTAAGGGTCAAATAGGCATGTTAAACTGAACAATGCATCAAGTCCACTGCCAGATATAATGGCTGAATGGATAAAATGCTGGTACATTAGCTGACTAGTCAGAGATACACAGCAGTGCCCACTCACAGTGTTCACTAGGAATATTTGGTACACACTATCTGAGGAAGTAAAAATAAAGAACTGATAGTGCAGCGCTTCTTTAGTTCTTTGTTGCCCTTATAATAGTCAAATCATGCAGGAATTCGTCTTCGAAATATATTTGAGAGTGCAAAACATGAGCCATCTGAAAACAAGTATAAAATACATATGCACCAACCATTACCGTAGTTTGAACTCAGAAAGCAAATGACGTTACTACGACAAAAACAATTATTCGGGAATGCTACCATTTGAAATACGTCAATGACGTTACTCTTAAATAGATATTAATTTTATATCAATGATTTTCTCAGTAAACATATTTTATGTTCAAATATTCCCACAAGTCAACTACAATATTTTATTATAGAAATAAACTACAAATTTTATGGAAAACAAATGTGCATACATCTAGACATAATTGTATTTTAGTAATAAATATAATAATTATGTTTTAAGCGTTGAGAATAAAGCTTTTCATCTATATATTAGCACATTGTAATTTTATTTCTATGTTGGTTTCAGGCATTGCATTACAGCCATGCTGGAACACCATTTTCAAGAGTCTTCTGTAAGTCGATGATATCGACCGCAGTAATTTTTTAATGGATCTCTAAGATGCATTTGTCATGCAAGTCAAAACATTGCTTTAGAACAGTAAACATAAAAATAGGCCCGTAGAAACAGCCATATTTTTACACACACGCGTGCATCCCCACCACACAAATATATTTATTATATGTTGGACGATTGCGAACTTTCGGATTTACAACTTTGATTCATAAACCATTGGTCAACTTGAAACAATAGTAGAACAGAATTTCTCAAGCTGACAAGCAGTACGATGCAGTCCAGGAGTGCGTAGTTACGAAGCATATCTCTATAACAACACATAAGTACATGCGCTTATCTGTTCTGTTTTTAAATAATTTAATATGTTGGATGTGTTTTCTGTATTTATATAATGAAACTGATAACGTTGCGTTAGAAAGTACGGAAAAAAGTGAAATTTCTTTATTTTTTTAGTCAGAGAGTACAGATATAATATTGGTTGTTTCAAGTATTGGTATAAGGCCAGCAGGATTGCAGGAGGGGTACATCGGCTCCCAAGTGTTCAACTGGTATTTATATTATCGACTCTGAAAGGATGGAAGACAAGGTCGGCCTCAGCGGAATTTGAACGAAGAACGTAAATACAAAGGATGTGCCGGTAAGCATTTTGCCAGCTCGTCATATTATATAGAGATGATATAACAGTGAATGCATGCGGAGAGAATGGATTTTGAAGCTGGCGGGAATAAAGAGTGAAAGGAAGGAAAGGGAGAAGGTAAGGTAAGGAAGCAACAGAGATGAGTAAAATAGAAAAGTGAGCTGTATACATGGTGTTTAGGAAGCTTATTTTGCAACCATGTGATTTTGGGTTCACTCCCGCTGTGCAACACCCTGGGATACTGTCTCCTATTATAGCCCCGGACAGACCAATACCTTATGAATGAATGTGGTAGAGGGAAACTGTGTGGAAAACAGTTGGATAGATAGATAGATAGATAGATATGTAAGTATGTATGTATGTAGGTTTTGAGTGCTGGGACGTAGAAATAATTAGGTTGATGTCCGAGGGAACAGTAAGCACAGTGGAAGGGACAGATCCTTGGTCTTCGCAATAGCATTCCTGTAGGAAAGACTATCCTAGATATAAAACCAGCTGATCTACTGAGCAAGGTATCTCACATTTTGTTTCTTTCTGGCCTTTTTGATATTGCAAGTGCGACTTATTGTGGTGCTGTGCAAATGGCACTCGACTCACGACCTTTGCACGGACATTGCTGACTCTCCTGTCAGCGATGGTCATGCTCGTCTAATGAGTCTAATTAGTAGATAACCATCATCATCTTCATCATCATCATTTATGTATGTATGTAAGTCTTTCTTTGTGATTGATGTGTTTTTCTCCTCACCACAGCCGCTTGAGAAACGGTGTGGGAGTGCTTACGTTCGCGTGACTCAACGGCAAATGTGCCCGATAGAATAAGTACCAGACTTTTAAATAAGCTCTTCGAGTCGAATTGTTCAACTAAAACCCTTCAAATACTTGCCCCAGCATGGCCGCAGTTCAATGAATGAATCAAGTAAAAGATAACAGATGGAAACAACACACTTGGTATGTATGGTTGTTGTTGCTGTCGTTTCATCTCAGGTCAAACTCTGTCCAGTAGAGCTTCAATGAAATGCAGTTGTAAATGGTCCGACTGTTTTTCTCTTTTTTATTTATTATTTTTGGGCTTTATGAATCTAAGATTACAATTACATGTCCTTAATGCGTGTAAGGGAGATTTGGCTGCTGCTTCGAAAAGATTGAGAGACCGCGTTGATTTGATACATACGTGTATTGATAGCCTCTCGTTTATACTGACCAAACATTCATTAGCTCATGCTCTCCACCAAATCCACGTGGCCTGAACTGGTGCACGGTGCACCACACGTCAGGTGTCGACTTAATCGCAGAGAAACGTGACATGAAATGTTGTGTTTAAGAACATACAGCACCACCCTGTCTAGGAATTGAAATCACTATCACGAGATCGTGGCTGTTAGTTCAATACTCTAACCACTAGGTGATGCACCCTTCACAGACATACGTGTAATGTGAAGATTATTTAACATTTTTAGACTGAAAATGATAAGAAAGTGAAACAACGGCAAAAAGAAAATTAAATTCTTGTGAATGACGTCATTTATATAAAGAAAACTGCAGGTTCTGAAATAAAAGACTTCATGATTCGAAAACTGCTTTTCTTCCATTGTAAACGATGTTTTTTTATCAGTTTGAACGGTAACATTTGCAACGAAAAACGGAAAGCTATAAGGATAAAATTCTAAAATTAGATATTCTTAACACGATTATTTTTCATACGCTGAGAAATTTCCTTCTTAGCACTGTATACATGTAAATCAATTTACTGATAGGTAAATATGTTTTTTGGCTTTAAGCAGGTAACACATGAATGAATTCACTTTAGAAATGAATATGCAAAGAGATCGATTAGTAGAGTTGTTACAGAGTCGTGTATTAAGCTTTGTAATATTGATTTCAAATTTTTGCCCAAGGCTAGCGATTTCGGTGATGGGGGTAAGTCAGCTGCAAAGACACTCACAGTTCAACAGGTACTTTTTTTTTCGCACCCGAAATGACAAAAGGCAACGTCGACCTCGGTGGCATTTGGACGTGAAGATGGACGAAATGCTTTTTTCCAAAGGAATGAAATTAAAATAATAAAATACGGTGTGCGAAAGAAGCAGTTTATCGACTGTTCCCTCGCTTCAGATT
>NC_142937.1:24181413-24203913 GCF_046866305.1 Octopus bimaculoides
CACACACACACACACACACACACACACACACACACACACACACACACACACGCACACACACACACTCACGCACACACCTCCGCATGCACACACACATACACGCATAGTATTATACGTAGATAGGTTGGAGATTTAAGTGTCGCTTGTGATCTAACAAAAGGAACGAGTTTATTCTTTTCACCTATTCGCAGCTTTTGAATTCTTTAATATTATTGTCACTTCTCAAAATGATAACGTATGCATATATATATACATCGGTCTGAAAGCGACGAAAATATTTTGGCAAATTAAATTTAAATGTTAAAGTGAATCTAACGGCTGTGCAAAAAGGAAATTATCACTCTTTCACTAATCTCGTCTGTCACTAAACCTGTTGCTGTCCCAGCCAAAAGGAATAAATACCTGCTTAAAAATAATAACTGGGGTGGATTGGTTTGATGAAAACCCTTGAAGTCAGTGCTCCAACATGGCCACAGTCAAATGACTGAAACAAGTAATAATAAAAGATAAAAGATTGATAAAAGATAGACGAATGCGCGATTATGACCAGACTTATAACCAAAAGAATTCCAACCGTGCCTTTCATGTCTTTTTGGATATCTACAACACCATTCTTCAATAGATTTAAATGTGATGGATTGGGAGAGGTGATGGGTCATTGAATGGTGATGTTTGTTCTAACACTATTCATTCCAAGTTCAAATGCCTCGGAGGTCAGCTTAGCCGTTCGACCTCTCAGTGTTTTAAAAACATAATCAGAGAGGTGGAATAAAAAACATGTAAGAAAACTGGGACGGGTGCTTTGCAGATCTCTGAGTTCCAAGTGAGAATCACATTATGGCCTACTTGGGAGTTGGCTTAACCTGCTACCTAGTTTGACATTTTTATCTATCCCTTTGGCTATCTTTAGAGGGAAGCATTTTATTGTTTTTTACTCTAGGCACAAGTCCCGAAATTTTGTGTGAGGGGGTCAGTCGATTAGATCGATCCCAGTGTGTAACTGGTACTTAATTTATCGACTCCGAAATGATAAAAGGCAAAGTCGACCTCGGCGGAATTTGAACACAGAACGCAAAGGCAGACGAAATACCGCTAAGCATTTCGCCCGGCGTACTAACGTTTCTTATTTCTTTATTGCCCACAAGGGGCTAAACATAGAGGGGACAAACACATACAGACAAAGGGATTAAGTCGATTACATCGACCCCAGTGCGTAACTGGAACTTAATTTATCGACCCCGAAAGGATGAAAGGCAAAGTCGACCTTGGCGGAATTTGAACTCAGAGCGTAACGGCAGATGAAATACCGCTAAGCATTTCGCCCGGCGTGCTTACGTTTCTGCCAGCTCACCGCCTTACGGCTGCATTATATTTATTTTTTTATTGCCTACTGGAGGCTTAACATAGAGGGAACAAACAAGGACAGTCAAAGGGATTAAGTCGATTATATCGACTCCAGTGCATAACTGGTACTTATTTAATCGACTCCGAAAGGTTGAAAGACAAAGCCGACCTCGGCGGAATTTGAACTCAGAACGTAAAGACAGATGAAATACCACTAAGCATTTCGCCCGGTGTGCTAACGATTCTACCAGTTCCCCGCCCTAGGGCAGCATTATACTGCAAGCATTTGCGCAAGGCTACCATTTTCACGACATATTTCCTGCTTCTGCCTTCCCATTACTCTTGCAATGTAATGTGACATGGACATTGCATTTCATCTTAACTAAAATATATCTTTTCGTCTTTTTATTTTACATTTTTCAGTCATTATACTGTGGCCATCCTGAAGCATCGCATTGAAGGATTTACTCAAACAAAACGACCCCAGTACTATTCTTAAGTTTGGTACTTATGCTATCACTCACTTTTTCGGGAACCGCTAAGTTACGGGCGAGTAAAAGCACCAATACTGCTTCTCAACCGGTGGTAGGGGACAAAAACAAACACAAAGATATCCCCACAAACATGGATATATACATATATGTACGATGGGCTTCTTTCAGTTTCCGCTTACCAAATCTGCTCACAAAGTTTTGGTTGATACAGGTCTGAATTAGATTACACTTATCCAAATTACCACCCAGTGGGTCTGAACGTAGGACTACGTGGTTGGGACGCAAACTTCTAATTACAGAGCCACAACGACGGGTTAAATCAATAAACACTCTTTTGGAGCAGTTACAGAGAGCATAGTTTATCAATTGAGAATTGGACATGAAAACTGAAGTGTTGATTAAAAGTTTAGAGTTTTAACCATTTATCTTCTAGTTTATATAACACTATGATTTGTTTAGTTTGCTCTCCTACTCCATGTCTAGTAAATTATTTAATATCTTTATGTGTTCACAATCTTGAATCGAATGATTGGATTTCTGATCCAATATTTCATCTACGTCTCTTATGCAATATGCCATTGACAAAGGAACCAGCGAGTATTGTTTGTCGCCTGCATATGAATGTAATTTAAAGAATATATATATATATATATATATAATAAACCATGAATACGTTTTGATCCGAATCATTCTTAAAAAATATAATTTTAAAGTTTAAGACGCAAACATGTAAAACGCGATAGAATTTCATCTGGATTGACATTCTTATACACACACACACACACACACATACACACACACACACACACACACACACACATCTTTTAAATTTATCTATGGGAAATGTTTTGAATATGGCAATAAAGCTCCTATTCTATTATGCTTGCCAGAGTATAATAATGCCGACTGGTAAGCTAGTTTTTCAGGGTTGCATCAAGTTATATCGATATAATGTAGGATAAATATAATAATAAGAACAATAATTTAGGAAAGGAATTTACGCGCATAGCGATGCATCAAATGTTTATAAATTTCATCCTAGGATTTTGATATGTATATGTCCGTGTGTGTATGTGTGTGTGTGTGTGTGTTTGTGTGTGCGTGCGTGCGTGTGTGATTGTGTGTGTGTGTGTATATACTGTTATCTTATAATCGTTTCACTCATTATACTGCGGCCATGCTGGGGCGCCACATTCAATAGTCTTTAGTCGAATGAATCGATCCCAGTACTTACATGTTGTTAAACCGCGTACTTATTATATCGGACTCTTTTGATGAACTGCTTGGTCACGGAGACGTAAACATACCAATACTAGTTGTCAAGCGATTGTTGGGTGACAAACACAGGCACAAGGACTTGCAAACACACAAATACACACGCACACACACACACACATACACACACACGCGCGCGCACACACACACACACACATATATATATATGTATACATATATATATATATATGTACGACAGTATTCTTACAGTTTCCGTCTACCAAATCCACTTTCAAGGCTCTGATCACCCCGTGACTATAGTAAAAGTCACCTTCCCAAGATTCTACGGACTGGAACCAAACACGGATTCGTGTGGTTGAGAAGTAAGCTTCTTGCCACACGGCCCTGCCCGCGCCACAAGCACACACACACACACACACACGCACACACACACACACACGCACACGCACACACACGCATACACACACACACATACGCACACACGCACACACGCACACACACACACACGCACACACACAAACGCACACACACACACACGCATACACACACACACATACGCACGCACGCACACACACACACACACACACACACACATACATATATATAAAGAGGAGGATTTTGTATTCGCAAGTTTCTGCAATGATCCGTCATATCACATCGAACGTTGAGCGAAATATCTGAAATTTTAAGGGACAAATATTGCATCAATCCTTAATATAATTGTTTTATAGGGTAGACATAAAGAGAAGGGTTAGTCCCAGGAATTTTTTTCTTCTCCTTCGAGAACGGAGCGAGGAGTGAAGAAACCCCAAACCTTGAGTGAATGATTTTAACGCTGGGGATTCTGATTAATACGCCAAAGCGCCGGAAAGAGGTGATAAGTCGTACAACGGATTCACTCTATAATAAACAGACAGAACATGTACGATCCAACGATTATCTCTATCTTAACAATTTGTTTCTAGACACTTTAATCACAAGTTTTTGATTCACCTGAAGCTATGGTTGGAGAAAATTGCTCCTGTTCTCTCGTTTTAATTATATCTATACCGTAAAATGTTTGGAGCATAGAAATTACAAAACGTCAGATTTCTTATATATTTACAGCCCTTTAATAGGCTTCCGACATTGCAATTTATCTGCACTATATTTTTGTCACGTTTTTGTCTAATACCACAGAGCCATAAGCTATGGCTAGAATTTCTATATCTGTAGTTATCATGTAATTCTTGTTTAAACCACTCTTTCGAACGCTTTCAAAGTTCTACGTTTTTATTATAATTCCTGCTATATACTCATTTTAATTGTAAACTGAAGTATTATCTGTTTACTATAGAATTTTATCTCTTTATAAAACAATCCACCAACTTGTTATTACAGCCATATAAAATTGCTCGTCTTTAATATTTGCCAGACTAAATATCATTATAACGTCTTATACAAAATGAGTTGCCAACGTCGTGCATTTTTATACCAGACAAAATGTTTCATTGCATTTAATTATAATATTTATAGTTTTAGTTAACTCATGTTTTTATTAAAATTCTTTGAGAAAATGAATAATTTATGGTCAAGAAATAATCTTTGTAAATTAAAAATTCATGGATTTGTTTTCGTGAAAATTATATATATATATATATATATATTTAAAAAAAAAACATTATCGATCCTTTCTAGACTTAGAAATTATTGCTTCTTAATTTTTTTTCTACAGTAAATAAATTCATTTATTCACATATTTTTATAGGGGATCTTTTTCGTTTTCTTTCAACCACTTGAAGATTTTTCAATTCTTAATGGATTCTTTTCAAATTTTCGAAACAGGTGCAGTTTTGCATGCTGATGACGAATATTGCATTCATTTTCTCGAAAAATTAATAATTAACAAGTTTAACATTTAAAGTTATATATTTTAAAGCAATAATACGAGTCTATGTCCTCACAAGCGGAAGTCGAAACTGTTTGCTGCCATAGTTGCCGTGACAACAAACAGACTATCAGCAAAAATGCAGACAAAAGGAACCGTGAAAAGTGAATATGTATATTTTTTTTAAAGAATTTAATGAAAGAAAACCAGACAAGCAAAAAAGGGAGTTTTTTTTTTTAAATTGAAAGAAAACAATGTTAAAATATTATTTTCTACCTGCCGCTAGAAATAACAGCCAAAATAAAACGAAAACACATCAATAAAAGTTAATGGTGAACTAAAACAATGTTATGAAATTAGCGAAACGAAGATATGTACTGCAGTATCTTTTGAAGCAAATCTTGGCTTTCATGCTTGCGGCGCCAGCAGAGTTAAAAGTCCATTGTATAACAATTAGTGCATAAGCGCCGTTTTGCGAGTTTACACGCTTAAAGCTGTGTGACGAAATTGGTACCCTGACATCTTAGAACTATGCAAGTGTGCGCGGCACAGGTTACTGTAAATAGTTGTTCTTGGCAGAACAGATTATTGAATACAGTCTGTCATTGTATCATGATCGCGAAATAATAGAGTGAAAAAAAAAAACTAAATTAGCTTCTCGAGTTTCGCAACATGCACCGCCGAAAATCCACACCTGCAGAGACCACCGTCAATCTCCATTGGATTGCAGTGAAAATCTCCCCCGCAGATCTTTTGTATATAACTTTTATTGTCTACTGCGATAGTAATATCAATCCTTAATTCCACCGTAAAAGACCAAGGACCTGCCAAATTCTTTCACCTGCAGCAGTATAAATAAGCAATGATATACTGGAGTAACCATGACAAAAAACAATTTTGACTTCCGTTATGAGGACATTGGCTTGAGCGTCATTAGTTAAAAATACGTAAAATTAAATGCTTCTAACTTCTTTATTATAAATTTCCCACAATGATAACTGTGATATTGGTCACCAGCAGACACAACTATATCAAAGTTCAGTTTTTGAAAATTTTCAGATTAAGATTTGTGATTGGAAGAAAACGGAGATCCTTTATAGGAAGAAAAGAGAAAGAGAGAGAGAGAGAGAGAGAGAGAGAGAGAGAGAGAGAGAGAGAGAGAGAGAGAGAGAGAGAGAGAGAGAGAGAGAGAGAGAGAGCGGGGGAGAAACATTAAAAGTATAAAAGATTAATCCTGTCAGGGAGAGCTTTTGCCTTCCCGGTGTTTGGTGTTTATAAAATTGATTATCATTCTTGAAATACTAGAATTCATTTCATACACTACATTTCTTCAATCTGTGCATCGTCTTTTTTTTATATTTCTTTTTTTTTTTTTTTTGTTAAGGTGTAGTTGGAATTTTAGATATCAATAATGAGTTTTAAAAGGAAAAAAATGCGGGAAATTTACAGCGTAGAAATTTAAATGTTCAGGAAATATATTGCTCCAAATATTGATATAAGGCCAGCAGTTTTCAAGGGGAAAGTATTAGTCGTTTACAATGATCCCAGTGCTTAACTGTTACTTATTTTATCGATTTCAAAAGCACGAAAGGCGAAGCTGACCTCGGCGGAATTTAAATTCGGAACGTAATAAGTCGGAAGAAACGACTACTGAGCATTTCACTCGACACGCTAACAATTCTCTCAGCTCACCGACTTATCTTGCTTGACTATTTAGAAGATAAATCTTTTACGCTTTCTTATGTATTGGTCGTGTTTTAACAACTAATCTAAATATAAATGGTAAGAAAGTAAGTGGCACCGATAGTAGTCTTCGATTTGTTTACAAGATCAGTCTAGGTCTTTTGATATGAGAATGACTTTTATCTTTCTTTTTGTTTTTGCTCTTGGAGCCTATGAGAACGTGCATATGTCATAAAAAGAAAACTAACGTTCTCAAATGAGCTGGTGCTTATTACAAACTGTTTATTACAAACTGTTTACTTAAACGAAGCGCACTTAAAAAGCCTGCATTAGAACTGAACTGAAAAACTATAAATTGGTAGATGTTTATCCGCACCGCCATTCGCTCTCACCGAATTAATTAATATCTGGTTCAATTTATCCTTAAACTCTCAGACGGAATATTTAAATGATTGCCGTCATTCCTTTAAAGTCTATAAAATGTGTTCGGTGGAGACAAGAAATATTCAACCTTTTACAAATTTGCCACAAAAATCGTTTCAACTTTCCTGACTAATATTGATGTCTTAGCTTCGTATTGCTTTGTGAGAGAATTATTTACAAATTTCAATACTGTTATTGTTTAATAAGTGTTGATATACCGAAAGAAGAAAACAATTGGAATTTTTTATTATTTCTTTTTAATTTATTGATAGTTTATAGATTTGATTGTTTAGGAATTTCAATGCATTATTCAAGAGAAATATATTTGTCTATTGAACGTAGATATACTGACAGCAGATTGCATTGTTTTTTTTTTTGTTTTTTTTTTGCTGTTGTTGTAAAAATTCACAACATAACTAAAACTAATAAAAAGAACCCGAAAAGAAAAGGAAACAGGATAAAAGTCCATGACATACCTACTGCAATCTTACTTACCAGGCGGCTTTTTGTTTCTAAATCGCTTGGAATTCTTCATACACAATCCACGGTTCTTTATTACCGAACTTCTACCTTCAATTCCAATATAAAAGAGTGAACTAAGTTTCTTTCATTGCATAGATAAAGATGAGGTTTTAAAGATACCTTTAAGATGAAGAAAAAAGGAATTTTTGAGATTTTATTGTATAGTCACTTCCTCCACAGAATGCCTCAAATAGTACTTTTAAATTTTGGCTCAAGGCCAGCGGTCTTGGAGGAATGACTTTGTCGATCCATCAACTCCATTCACTGATCCTTTTTAATCGACTCCCACCCCCACTTCACAGAGATAGAAGGTAACGGTGACCGCGTCGAAATTTGAACCCAGAATGTAATGAATCGGAACAAGCGTCAGCCATTTTGTCTGACGCTTGTTCGACGCCTTGCAAAGTCTATATAATTTTTCTACTGGAGGTATAAGTCCTGAAATTCTAAGGGGGAAGGGACTAGTAGTTTAGATAGACCCCAGTACTCAACTGGTATTAATTTGTCAATCAAGCGGAAAAGCGGAAAGCCACAGCCGACGTAAAGCCAGATGGAAAACTGTTGGGAATTTTATCCGTTACTCTAAGAGTTCCACCAGATCGTCGCCTTGCAAAGTCTATACTATATAAGGGGAACCATTAAAAAAACCATGAAAATTCAGTTGATGATCCCTTCTCTCTATAATGCAAAAGTCGAATCAATTAAGCTGTCAGATTTGCAAAATTTTCCCCTTTTCAGTGGTAGTCATGTTGATTAAATCTTAGATACTTTTATAACCCATCCAGATATGATTGATACTGTTCTTTTCGTTTCAGTACAACTGTTTCATTTTTATAGGAAAGAATTTAACTTGTGTCACACAAAACGAAAGTACTATAGACACTACCGATTACTCTATATGTTGATTGGTTGTAATACAAGAGAAATTTTTAATATCTAGTACCATATACGATATTATTACTGTTCAATATTATATCCTATACATCTTTTGCTCAATATCCGTTATTACTGATCGTCACCCCGTATCACACACGCACGCACACGCACACACACACACATACGCACACACGCACACACACACATACGCACGCAGACACACACACACACACACACACACACACACACACACACACACACACACACACACATTTTTGTTTAGTACTACATTCTACTTTTAACATCCTCAATTTTATGAAAGTTTTGGTTGACCTAAATTTCCGTTTGTCTTAATTTTTTTGCAACCCTTAATTTCCGTCACGTGTCATCGTTTCATTGAATCAGATAGAATCTTTATTTTTCAGCAGTGATTGACGTACATTTCCGGCAGCTAACAATTTCAGTTTTACAGTTTCTTTTCAATGTAATTCTTGTTTTATGATAACATGTCTCAATCGATTTTACAATGTTTGTTCCTCGTTATAAGACCTCTGCGATAGCAGACACACAGGTGAGAATATGTCTAATGCTACTTTGAATGCCCTTGATGTAAATCTAAATAATACTCCAGACATTGATTTTTTTTTCTTTTGGCACACGTTCACAGATGTGAAATTGTGAAGTAGATAGATCGGTGGCGGCATTCGTCAAAGACACAGAAGCAAAGCGTTGAATTAATGAATACAAGCTAGGAACTCTAATGGATAAATCAAATTGCATTTGAATGTTTTTCTTTTGAAATGTGTTCAGTCCTTTCCTTATTATTCATATTTTAGTTTTTTTTTTTTTGATATTTACTCTTCATTCATCTCCATTCTTTCTCTTATTCTTTATTCTAGTTTAATCTTTTTTTATATCACTTAAATAGGTAAAATAGCATTTGATGTGAGTTGTTGACTTTTTGGGTGATTAATTCAATATGAGATTTCAATTCCCGTAACTACATTATATTGGTTCTCGGGTGTATAAAGCTAAAATAAAATTAATAAAAGGTCTTTAGAATTTTACACACTTCGATTATTGCTTGATTTAGCATGTCTGTCATATTTCTGATAAAGAAAAAATGTCAGCCAACTAGAGCTTCCTTTTGCAGTGATGCAAAAATATTTTTCCTGAACTCTTTGTAGTGAAAAAAATGGATTTGATATCATGCTGTAATTAGAATGTATTAATATACAGTTGTCACGAAAACGCCAGTGTTTTGTAAAAAAAAAAACAAACCAAATGCTTAATAGTAAAGGCTATTTTTTTCTTTTTACGGTATTGAATACTTTCCAAATCATAGCTTCAATACCTGTGCCAGGGTACTATATGATATCAATTGAACTTTTGTTGAATATCTCATTCCTCCATTAAACGCTTAATATAGCGATTTTAAATTTTGGCAGAAGTTCAGCACTTTTGGAGAAAAGTGAGTTTGTTGATGCCAGTGACTTCAGTACTTGACTGGTCTTTTTTCTTTCCATCGACCCTTGAGAGATGAAAGGTAAAATTGATCGCAGCGGAATTTGTACGCAGATCGTAATAAGTCGAGAAAAATATTGCTATATGATATAATGATAATACCAGTTCGGCACCTTGCAAAGCCTATATAAGTCTTTCTGTTGTAGACACAAGACATGAAATTCTAAGGGGAGATAATCAGAATATCTTAATATGGAGATGAAAAATAGAAATCAATATTTTGTGAAACCAAATACTTATTGCCAAAAGCTAATTTTTTTTCCGGTGTTTAATTCTTTGCAATTCATAAGTTCAATAACTGTACTAACATACTGCTTTATATCAATTAATTCTTTGAAATTTCATGATATTTATTGATCGGATATTTGCAAATAAGATAAAATATAATCCGTATTTACCGGGATATAAGACGCACTCTTGCATATGCCAATCCCCCACTTTTTTTTAAAAAAAAGTATATTTTGTGGAAAGAAAAAAAACTGAATATATTTTATCATACATTCATACACTCCTCATAGCATCTGTAATACAGTCACACTTGCCACACCGCAGTTTTTGTTAGATTTAAGAATAAAGATGTGCGTCTTATACACCGATATGTACGGTAAGGCCATAAAATAAAGAGGTTGATTTTTCGAATTACTTTTACTTAGAAGAATTCAAAGTCGTCCATGCTTTTTCAGAATAGATGTAAGTGTGGAAAGAAACTGAACTGGACACAATTCGAATGAATTTGATATTATTTGGATTATTCAAAATCAACTGATTTCTTATTTCTTTACTGCCCACAAGGGGCTACACACAGAAGGGACAAACAAGGACAGATAAACGGATTAAGTCTATTATATCGACCCCAGTGCGTAACTGGTACTTATTTAATCGACCCCGAAAGGATGAAAGGCAAAGTCGACCTCGGCAGAATTTGAACTCAGAACGTAGCGGCAGATGAAATACCGCTAAGTATTTCGCCCGGCGCGCTAACGTTTCTTCCAGCTCACCGCCTTTATTTTTATTTATTTTATTTTTTTTTTTTTGGAGCAACGTAAAATAAAGTGTCTTGCTCAAGAACACAACACGCAGCTCGGTCCAGGATTCGATCTCACAACCTTACGGTCGTAAGTCCTGCGCTCTAACCACTGAGCCATGCGCCTTCACTGATTTCTGCTATGATCAAAGGCGTTCCATCCTTGACCTCGCCGTCTGTATCTACAATACTATATTATTCCATTCGGTCTATGAGTTGTCTTTATATTTCTTCTTTCCAATTTATCAGTAAAATATTAAGATCATAGACTTAGAAGGTTTGTCATCTGTCATGAACACGGGGACACATAAGGCGTAGCTGAAACCATTTGAAGCTGAGTGGACTGTGCCAATATGAAGTTCAAATGTTTTGGTCAAGAACACGATGCACCCCCAATAAAATTTATCCAATTCTATATTTAAGAGATGAGGAAGTATGTGCATTATTTACATTTGACGGATATTTGTCCTTATCTTGCTTTTTATTAACACAACATTTCGGCTGATATACCCTCCAGCCTTCATCAGGTGTCTTCGGAAAATTTCGAACCTGGGTTCTCATTCCTAACGTATTTTTCGATGTTATTATTATTATTATTGTTGTTGTTGTTGTTGTTGTTGTTATTGTTGGTGTTGTTGTCGTTATTGTTATTATTATTATTATTATTATTATTATTATTATTATTATTATTATTATTATTATTATTATTATTATTATTATTATTATTATTATTATTTTATGTTTGACTTTTGTTTTGCATTTGTACAAGTTGGATCCAAGTCTCACCCAGAGACCTCAAGAGACAACAAGTTAGAAGTTCATGTAGGTGTTATGCCTAGGGTACCATATATTTGGATTTGTACAGTTTTGTTCTAGTGAATGTTTAAGAAACCATCAGAAAATTATGTGTTTGTTTTAAAATTTGAGATCACATAGACAGTATTTTACGTAGGATATGGGCAGTTCCCATGTGCACTATCTTTTGAACTTCAGCCATTTTGGGGTTTCCTGGTATCTAAGCTAGGTAGTAATCAGCCCGTTTCGCTGTCATTCCCAGGGCACCTATGACAATAGGTATTGTTTTCGTCTTCAGATTCCACATTTTGCTCATTTCTATTTCAAGATCTTTATATTTGCTCTGTTTTTGGTAAGTTTTGACAGATACGTTTATATCGATTGGGAAAGTCATATCAATGAGGAGGCTTGATTTTTGTTTGAAGTCTTTGAGTACGATGTCTGGCCTATTTGCGTCTATTTTTCTGTCAGTTTGAATGGTGAAGTTCCAGAGGAGTGCAATGTGATCATTTTCAAGTATTGGGAGTGGTTTGTGTTCCCACCAGTTTTTATCATGGGGCAAGTCCAGGTTTTTGCATATTACCCAGTGAATATATTGTGCAGCTCTATCATGCCTGTTGAGATACTCTTATTATTATTAAGGTCACTGTACTCCATCCCATGCAGCTGTGGTAGGTTATACAAAGGCGAAACACATCGCCCCTTCAAAATAAGGGTCTAGGAACATTGCAAAGCTGTGACACGAGGAGATATTGATAAATCGGGTATAGCTGATCATGTATGGAAAAATGGAGGCCAACTCCTCCTCTGGGATGAAGTTAAAATAATAGACAGAGAACACCACTGGAAAATACGAAAACTAAAAGAAGCAGCACATATGCTAGGACACAACAACCTCCTGAGCAGACCGAGTGCAGATATGAACAACCTATGGGAACCGGTATTAAGGAAGGATAGGAAAATATTAGATTTATAAGCCCTAAAAATTCACTCCATAATTGCTCATGGGCATATGGCGTAGTGGTTAAGAGCGCGGGCTACTAACCCCAAGATTCCGAGCTCGATTCCAGGTCACCTGAAAAATAATAATGATAATAATAATAATAACATTCAAAAAATACCTTAGGAATGAGAAGCCAGGTTCGTAATTTCCCCAAGACGCCTGATGAAGGCTGGAGGGTATATCAGCCGAAACGTTGTGTTAACAACAAACAAGATGAGGACAAATATCTGTTAAATGTAAACAGTGTCAAATTTTTCTGTGTACCAATAAAGTGAAATAAGACAAAACATCACAGTGTATATTGTTCTGACAGCAAAATTAGTTTTTAAAGTAATTTCGATTAAGTTGGGCAAATAAATCAATTTTACAACTAGCATATTTAACTGTATTCACAATCATAAATAATTAATACATTTGACAATAAGCTTGACCGTATATTCTCAGAAATGAACATAATAGATTTGGCAGCAGAATATCTATGAACGATGTCATTCCATAGAAAGCTTGTTTGAAGTACAATTTTCTCGCTAGAATCCAATTTTGTTTTCTTGCTGTTTGGTAACACGCCAGTTGCGTTGGCGAAAAGGTTTTTGTTGTATGAATCGGCTTATAATATTCTACTTCTGTAGTCATGTACTTTTATGTTCTAAGCTCAAATGATGCTGAGATTTCATTCGGCTTTCCATAAATTGTGTATCAGCTCAGACTAGGAGAGGTGTAGGGTGATCAAATATTTCGTACCCAGACTCTAATTTGAGATTTATGCTTATTTCAGAAATAGATATCTCATTCATAACTATTGTATTGATTTATAGAACAGGCCTACAAAGTTAGCATTAAATCCGGAATCAGTGTTTGATATGGTGTTTTTCTTACACACATGCACTGACGATTACGAACGGACTGCTGAAGCCGACGTGTGACAGGCGTGACAATACCACAAGGCTCTGATCTTGTGATATGCGTTTTAGAAATGACAATGAGTATAACTATTGTTTGCTTATGAGATAGTAACGATATGCTACATCTATGCTGACAAGCAACACTTGTGCATGAGTATGGTGTAAGATATCTGTAATAATAAAAGCGAAATTCTGTTTGTCTGTCTGGGACCCCTGCATCTCAGTGTGCATTTGCTCTACATAGACATATACCTTTTTGGAATAAGGACGATCCCAGGATTGAAAATCTACCTTTCATTTGTCTCTTGAACATCCAACATTAGTATCTGCTATTTCTAGCAAGTAAAGCTTGGCTGATTCATGACATCTTGGTTGGCGTTTGTCAGATGACGTCAGAGATCAAGGAGTAGATAAATGACATTTGCTTCGTTAAATTTTCGTTGAGATAAGAACTTTGGGACAAACTGGCCAACAGTTGGAATTCAACTTGGGATTATAACAATATAATGGTTTCATTACAGAATTCCCATCCGTTCTTAACCTCTGATCAAACACGACCGGGACATATAGTTATTATAGACATATCATAGTCAGGCTATTTAGCTCTCTTGAGTTTGGGGCCACAGGCCCAATTAACTCTCCACAGAGCAAAAGCCAGAGCAAAAGCCAGAGCAAAAGTCCGCACGGAGTGCGACTTTTAAGCCAGTTAAGAATAAAAGAAAAATATGGTTTCCACATGAAAATCCGTGTTGCTTATTTTGATTTATATACACGCGCGCGCGCACACACACATATATATATGTGTGTGTGTGTGTGTGTGTGTGTGTGTGTGTGTGTGTATGTGTGTATGTATATATATATATATATGATATATATATATATATATGGTATACATATACATATACATATATACGTATACTATATGCATATATATATATATATACAGCATATGCATATATATATATATATATATATATATATATATATATAGAGAGAGAGAGAGAGAGAGAGATACATATATATATATATATATATATATATATATATATATATATATACATACAGTATATGCATATAGCCTATGTGTGTATGTATATATATATATATATATATATATATATATATATATATATATATATATATATATAGAGAGAGAGAGAGAGAGAGAGAGAGAGAGAGAGAGAAAGAGAGATAATTGCTCGTTGTAAAGCATATTTAGCGGCCGGTTCTGTAATCACTAACCGCGAGAAGTAATTGGCAACGCACGTCGTCACATTCCACGAAATATCACAAAATAGCAAAATAGGAGAGCCTCAGTAAACAATATGACTCTCCTCTGCGTAATTCCTCACACTAATAGATTATAGATGAAGGAGATAATATTCCTAACACAATATAATGGGCAGCATTAATTTATATATAATTCAATCAAATATCTGGTGGTGGCGGACAATAGTTCAAATTTCGGCTGTAGACTCAACATATGTCCCATTGGCGCCACGATTACTATAGAGATGTAACAATTTATATGACAATCCTCCATAGGCCACTGAAATTGGTATCATTGTTGATTGTAAAGTATATTATTTCAAAAGAATATGCAACGAACACTGAAGAATACATTTCGTGTGTGTGTGTGTGTGTGTGTGTGTGTGTGTGTGTGTGTGTGTGTGTGTGTGTGTGTGTGTGTGTGTGTGTGTGTGCGTGTGTGTGTGTAAGTAAATATGACGATAGGCGAGCTGGCAGAAACGTTAGCAGAGCCGGGCGAAATGCTTAGTGGTATTTCGTTTGCCGTTACGTTCTGAGTTCAAATTCCGCCGAGGTCGACTTTGCCTTTCATCCTTTCGGGGTCGATAAATTAAGTACCAGTTACGCACTGGGATCGATGTAATTGATTTAATCCCTTTGTCTCTCCTTGTTTGTCCCCTCTATGTTTAGCCCCCTGTAGGCAATAAAGAAATAAGTAAATATAACGATAGATACGGAGAAAATTTTCTCTTTATCTATGCATACACATACATACACACACATATCTACATATATGCATATATCGTAGTGAGTTAGCCGGGTCAGTCATCAAAGGCTATAATGGGTTACAAGTTTCCAATAGACTTTCTATGGTCTTGTATCAGATCTTTCTTGACCTGACACTCATACGCAGGTGACATGCGCACTCACACAGCAGTGAAGCAACTTTACCATTAGAAAATGTTTGTGGGTTCCTTGCGACGTCAAAGAAGTCGTAGATGTATATTTTCTCAAAAAATTATTTATGATCAGTCATCAAGAGAATGTCTGCTGTTGAGATTTTGAGCTCCGGGATATCCAAAAATAAAATTTGTTTCTCTCAAATATCTGATATCCTAGACATCTACAGAAATTATATCAGAAATTGTTAAAGCAATTTGCATTGAAAGGAAAGTTTGAAAACGAATGTGAGAAAAATATATAATGTGGTGTGAAAGATGACTCCAAAAAAAAAAAAATGAACTACTGCTCACCCCGCCGTTCCAGTCGGTGACGAAAGACATACCGCAGTAATATTGATATAGAAGAAATGGATGATAAATCCTAACACAGAGTTAGTCGAGGCCGAGATTCTTCCGTAAGAGATATAGGGCCGGTCTCCCAGTTTCTTTGTCGTATATATTCCTTCTTGAATGAGAAGCCGATCCGTCGCAAAATTACTCACTTTCAGCAGAGGTTTTGTAGGTCGAGTAACACAAAGCTCGCTCAGAATGTAATTGGTAGTTAGCAGACAGTGTTTCGACCACATTTGGACTTATTAACACGGTTTGCAAATCGATTTCAATTTAGGAAGGAATATTTTCCAGCTTAGCAGAAAATGACCGGACGTGCTCATCACTGAAGAGATCAAATGTAATCGAAACACCGTATCTGACAATCCGCCGACGACATTCTAAGTTATTTATGCCTTTTTTTAAACAATAATCATTTTGAAAAGTACCCCTGTGGCAAAATATTACAACTAGCACCGTTTTACATTTGTATTTATACATAGTCTGATATTTTACTTTTTGTCTTTTTATCCAATCTTAATTTCTCAGTTTTGTTTACAATTCATAACCATTTTTCTGTATTGCTTACTTTTGCACAAAGGCTAAATATTTCACACTCTCACTGAGAAACTATTATTTTCAAAGTAAAGTATGGTAATGTATTGTGAAATGTTTCGAAACCAAATTAAATACTTCTCTTCCTGTCTGAGAACAGTATTAGACGATCAAAAATTTTATTAAACGGCATTTTTTAAAAGTACAATTTCAAATTTAAATTATAGGAAACAGAATTTTATTGATTTTTGGTTAAGAAAACGAGTGTGAAAGAGTTTGTGTGTGTGTACGTGTGTATGTGAGAGGGAGAGAGAGAGAGAGAATGAGGGAGAAGAAAAAGATTATCTGCGCGAGATGTGAGTCAGTCATTACATCTCTGTTCGAGATTTCGATGGAATATACAGTGTGTAATTTCATTCAGCAAGAAGATACATTTACTATTAGGTTTTGTCTCCGATCGACAAAACCAATTTCCTTGTATGCATTATAAGCCAGAATATATCCCCAGGTGCATCTGGCATCATGACTATGCTTATATATATATATATATATATATATATATATATATATATATATATATATATATATATATATATATATGTATATATGTATGTATGTATGTATGTATGTATATATATATATGTGTGTGTATATAAATATGTGTATGTGTATTTATACATATGTGTGTATGTATACATACATACATACATATATATATATATATATATATATATATATATATATATATATATAACCCAAAGATATGTCTTCTGCATCATGACAATATACATTTGAGCATCGGTGGAATCTTTCATCCAAACATGAACAATGAAATACGAACCGTACCGTATAAGCTTACAACGCAACTGTCGGCATAAATATGTCTCTCTTACGAAATACGTTGAAGGCGAGAGAATGATAATGATAATGATAACAGCAACAACAACAACAAGAACAACAACAACAACAACAACAACAACAACAACAATAATAATGTACGGCACGTAAGTTGTCAGATACAGTGATTCGGAAAATTACACGTCAAGCATTAAGATTTTTGTTTTTCGTTCGCATTTTAGCTTTTACGTTATTCGTCTAAAACAAAAATCAGTGGACTGGCAGAACCAGAAGAACGTCTGCGAAAACGCATCGAAGTATTTCGTTACGTCCAGTATTTCAGTATTTTGTTGCATCAATTTATGTGCATTCGATAAAATATGTACCAATGTAGCACTTAGGACCCTTGCTCCAAATTGATACCTTTGTGCCTATGGAAGAAATCAATATCTAGTTCCGATAAAGTAAGTAGTAATAAATACCAGCCCCGAGTTCAGTTGATTATATATAGATATGTGTATGTCTGTGTGTGTGTGTGTGTGTGTGTGTGTGTGTGTGTGTGTGTGTGTGTGTGTGTGTGTGTGTGTGCGCATGTGTGGGTGTGTGGACAAAACTTTACGCACCAAAACGTTTCACATTTTAATTATATTACGTTATCATAATAATTATTATTATTATCCGCTTTGTTCATCACCTGCAATCACGTGCGTTTTCATCATTATTTTACTTATTTTGATCTCAATTTCAGAAAAACCGAAGCAGGGCTTTGAGAGTTCCAGAGAGTATTGAACTGACCTTGGTGCGTGACGTTTTGCCCGCGCTGTATATATATATGTATATATACGTATTTGTATATAAATGTATGCATTTATGTATGTATGTATGTATGTATGTATGTATGTATTTATGTATGTATATACCTGTTCCCTGTATTTAAGTGTTTGCAAGTATGTTAGTAATCAATATTATGCTGCAATCACATGCTGAGGGCTTGTCAAACGCAATAATGCTAACACGGCAAGACAGGTTTGGGCAGACGGAAATTTTATCAGTGTTATTGATTCGTCACAATTGAGTAGGTGTGAATCTCAGTATGAGCTACACATTTCACGGTTGATTTATATCACAATTTGTACACAACTTGATGAACATTCGGCTAGGGAAAAAGACACGCATGAAGGGCCACAGGCTGAGAGAGACTAAATTATAGATGCATGTCTATATTCAAATATATGTGTGCAGTTTACGAACCTGTCTATATTCATGCATTTTTTTAAAGGAACTTTTTTCTCGTGATATGAATATAAGATTATATAAATACAAACACACACATAAATATATATATAGATACATACCACGATTTTCCTTGTTTGGTACCACACACAAGAATGCATACATATGTATGTATATACTTACACATATATGCATGCAAACATACATGCACACATACTCATATATATATATATATATATATATATATATATATATATATATATATATATATATATATATATATATATATATATATATATATATATATATATATATATATATATATATATATATAGAGAGAGAGAGAGAGAGAGAGAGAGAGAGAGAGATCGTCTTTGTATTTGGTTTGCAAGATTCTTTATGTGAATTCTTGTGTTGAAGCATATTTTAAAAAATGAATAAGCAGATGAGTGGATATCGAACCGGTGGGTGTGTTAAGGCAGTATAAGAGAATGACTCTCGCCATATATATTCTTTTATTCTTTTACATGTTTCACTCATTTGACTGTGGCCATGCTGGGGCACCTCCTTTAGTCGAGCAAATCGACCCCAGAACTTATTCATTGTAAGCCTAGTACTTATTCTATCGGTCTCTTTTGCCGAACCGCTAGGTGACGGGGACGTAAACACACCAGCATCGGTTGTCAAGCAATGTTGGGGGACAAACACAGACATGCAAACATATACACACGCACACATATATATGTGTATATACGACGGGCTTCTTTCAGTTTCCGTCTACCAAATCCACTCACAAGGCTTTGGTCAGCCTGAGGCTGTAATAGAAGATACTTACTCAAGGCGCCATGGAGTGGGACTGAACCCGGAACCATGTGGTTGGTAAGCAAGCTACTTACCACACAGCCACTCCTAGATTGCAATTTACTACAGCTGTTTCAGACGCGTTTTTTTATAGATGAACATAAGTGTTACATCATACAAAAAAAAACGTGTATTTTGACTCGGCTGATCCAAATTCAGTCAGGGAGTGAAGAGTTTAATTTAGTATCAATTTTGTAACGAGGAACTTGTTAAATGACCTGGATCGGGGTGGGGGGAATAAATAGAGAAATATAAGGAATTAGGTGGAGATAGATGAGGAGAGAGAGAGAGAGATATCAATGAACATGCCCATAACATCAAAGATTCTTTGAAAGATGCCATAGTCAGAGTAGTGTCCAAAATGAACCAGGACCACATGATTTGAGCATGTAGATGATTTAGATCTCATATAGAAGCAGTTGTTGAAGCTGAATGTGGCTTTATTGAATAGCATTATAGAAAAGAAGGTTTATTTTTATCCTCATAGCATTTTGTGATAAAGTTATTATCTGTTATTATACATCTGTTTTTTTATAAACATAAATTTCGCCTCAAATAGCTTACGCACCCTCTATACCTATATATATATATATATATATATATACATATATATATATATGCACACACACACACACACACACACACACACATATATATATATATATATATATATATATATATATATATATATATATATATATATAGTGAGGGAGAGAGAGACACAGAGAGAGAGACAGATACGTAAACAGGCAGAGTAAAAGGGAATGGGAAGACATTGAGTAATATATGCTGCATATTGGAATTTAAGAAAAAAAATATTTATCACAGATCTTGACTACGATACAAAAACTATATCAGCTAAGTAAGTAACCTCGAAATGCATCAAAAGCACTTGATAACATATTCAGAACACTATTGCAGACAATAATCACCGTTCTCTTTGAGCGTGTAAAAACCAAATGAGACAAGATTAGGTATATTTTCATTTTCAGTTCTCTAGAATTAAACTCGGAAAAGAACTCACGCACGCCAATATCTATCCTTAGACATTATACAAATTGCAACTGCAACAAAAGTTTAAAATATGTTGGCGAAATTATTTATAGAGAGTCATGTGAAAAATGTCACATGATATGATATTGACGGAAGTAGACTAAAACAAAAATATGAGAATAAAATATTTCCTATAACTTTTTCATAAACTTCTGGAGTGACTCTCTCCACGATATATGTCCACATCGTTGAAAATTAGTCATTACTCATTTTGCCCCGCTTAAGAATTTTCTTCTTTATTTTTCTATTTTTCAAAATTAAAAATAATTAATTTAGACATTAGTGGAGTCAAGAATGGACTTGGAATCCAATAGAGAAAATAACTTTGGTAAATACCAAAGATTATCTTGGTATTTTATTAACAACATTAATTACTATCGAATGTTAGAACCAATGGTAGAAAAATGAAAATAATATGATTATTTGGGAGGTGGACGGACATATAGATATGGACAAAGTTACAATCATTCAGACATCTCTCTCGCTCTCGCTCTCATTCTCTCTTTTGTATGTGTGTGTGTGTGTGTGTGTGTGTGTGTGTGCGTGTGCACGTGAGTGTGTGTGAGTGTGTGTATGTGTGTGTGTGTGAATGAGTGCATGTTTGCGTTTGTGTGTACATATTTATACTACAGCTTACCCTCCCTGTTTTCCGTTCCACTTTTCGATGTCACCGAAGATGGTCAAAAACAATAGAGAACAAGTCTAAACGGAATGGTTCAGGTTTATTTAAATGCGAAACTTGCCGTTTCATACAAGCGAAAGTCAAAGATGCTTAAATTATGCACAAATGTGTGTACCAGAGATCATGTAAGATAAGCCATAACATCCTTTACAAATGTAACATTAGCAGGTATTCAAAGGAAAACATTAACACATTTCGAAACATTAAAATTTCCTGTGTAACACAAATTCGAAGAGACCCCCTCGTTTTATTGACTGATATCAGCGATTTGCCTTCAGTAAGAGTTTAATCAAGCATGTACTGAGAGAGCATGAAAGTTCGACTGTATTCTTCAAGGCAACTGAAGCAAAACTGAGAGGTGAAGCGATGTTTCTCTCACAGAAGCAGTACCATATATATATATATATATATATATATATATATATATATATATATATATATATATATATATATATATATATATATATATATATATATATATATATATATATATATATATATATATATATGTATATATATATATAGATATAGATAGATAGATAGATAGATAGATAGATAGATAGATAGATAGATAGATAGATAGATAGATAGAATTAGATAAATGTATCCCAAGTATAAGATTGATTTATCACAGCGAGCACCAGCATCCATCTATATTTCCATAGAGAAAAATCAACTATAAATTTCTACTTATATACATAAATTGATGTATATGTATATAATATGTAATATTTTGTCAGAAATACATACATACATACATACATACATACATGCATATGTACCCACATAAGCATGTAAGGATATATATATATGCGTTGATACATGTTTATGTATTTTTGTGTGTGCGTGTGTGTGTATGTATATATATATATATATATATATATATATATATATATATATATATATATATATGTACATACACACACACACATGTGTATGTACATATGTATGTATATATGTATATATGTTTGTATTCTGTACATGGCAGGTGTATATCATTGCTCTCATGAAAGACGCGTTGTATAACGCTTGTTCCCTCTCGAAGAAGTTCCATGTTCAGGGATACG
>NC_142937.1:24208913-24218913 GCF_046866305.1 Octopus bimaculoides
TCCTCCTCGCGTTATTGTTTTTTCTTGATTGTTCTTCTTTGTTTGGATTCACTATATACATACATATATATATATATATATATATATATATATATATATATATATATATTTATTTATTTATATATGTATGTGTATGTATGTATATCTATATATATAAAAATGAGAATGTGTGTGTGTGTGTGTGTGTGTGGAGAGAGAGAGAGAATTCACAAAAAAACAAAAAACGAAGACAGGTAGTGTAGACAACAAACAGATGTATTAGTTTAACGGTCGGGGAGTGAAAAGTCTTTAACGTTTCGAGCCTACGCTCTTCCACAGAAAGGAACACAGAAAGAAACAGGGAGAGGAAATAAAGAATGTGAATTGGCTACCGGTTTAACATGGCGAATGCTGGACACATACACACGCACACACACACACACGCACACACACATGCACACACACACACATACACACACACACACACACCCACACACACACATATATAGGCGCAAGAGTAGCTGTGTGGTAAGTAGCTTGCTTACCAACCACACGGTTCCGGGTTCACTCCCACTGCGTGGCACCTTGGGCAAGTGTCTTCTACTATAGCTTCAGGCCAACCAAAGCCTTGTGAGTGGATTTAGTAGATGGAAACTGAAAGAAGCCTGTAGTATATACAGCATCATAACTATCGTCATCACCGTCATTGTTAACATCTTCGTTATCATCGTCAAAAGCAACCCCATAACCATCGTCCTCCTCATCATCATCATCATCGTCATCGTCATGAGCATCATCACCACTGTCATCGTCATCATTGACCAAGAGTGTTTGTCCCCCATTATCGCTTGACAACCGATATCGGTGAGTTAACGACCCCCGTAACTTAGCGGTTAAACAAAAGAGATTGATAGAATAAGTACTAGGCTTGCACAGAATAAGTCCTGGGGTCGATTTGCTCGACCAAAAGCGGTGCTCCAGCATGGCCGGAGTCGAATGACAGAAACAAATAAAAGAATATGCGTGTGTGTGTGTGTGTGTGTGTGTGTGTGTGTCTGTGTGTGCGTGCATGTGTGTGTGAACAATGCTTGACAACTGGTGTTGCAGAGTTTATGGCTCCGTAACGTAGTAGTTCGGCAGAAGAGACCGAAAAAGTAAGTACCATCCTTAAAGAGAAACTAAGCGTAGTGGTCGATTCGTTTGGCTAAAATTCTTCAAAGCGGTGCCCTAGCTTGGCAGCAGTGTAATGAAACAAGTACATTGCCGCTAACTCGCTCCTAGAAATAGCAGCTTAATCCCCTCGAATCACCTCTGAAAAGATGCAACGCGTATTTTGCGGGTTTTTCTTTTAATGCTTTCGATGTACACTATCTGAGATATAAAAAGACGAGATGGTCACGGCTTAAAAGTCTTTGATGATCAGAATGGTCAGCTGGAATTGATCTCAAGCTAAACCACTACCACAACCACCACTACTGCAACTACCACCAACAACACTACCATCATCATCAGCATCACCATCGCAAATACGAAGAACATTATCACCACCACCACCACCACCGCCTCAACCGCCACCAACAACGACACAACCACTGCCGTGACCACCACCACTACCACCACCACCCCACTACCATCTCCATCACCGACAAAACAGCAATCTCGAACACTGCAACCATCATGAACACCATGACCAACACCACCATCTCGATCATTACCAACACCTCCACCACCACAACCGCCAACAACAACACAACCACTACCATCGCCACCACCACCACCACCACCGCCAACACTAGCATCTCGATCATTACCACCACCACCAGCAACACAACCATCTCGATCGTTAACACAACCTCCACCACCATCACTACCACAACCGCGCCGCCACCAACAACGACACCTTCACCACCAGGATCACCACCGCAAACTCAAGGAACAGCATCGCCACCTCCAGCATCATAAACACTGCAACCACCACTAGCAACACCACCACCACCACCACCACCACCACCATCACTGCAACTACAACCATCACCAGCGTCACTACTATCAACAACAACAAAAACAAATGCACCAGGTAGTAGAAGATAACAGACGGTTAGTAAAACGTCGATATTAATAACTAGTAAAAAACCTGTATTAACACGCTAGCTCTGGTAGTATTAATGCGTTTGTAGCAGTGGCCAGGTGTGTTTGATAAACTATGAATTGAACAAAAACCGAGCAGATACTTCTAATGTATAATATGTTTGGTGGTGGGTACGTTCCATTCATACGTCAGGACAATAGTTTATCGATAACTGCGTCCGTAAAGGCGGTGAGCTTGCAGAAACGTTAGCACGCCGGACGAAATGCTTAGCGGCGTTTCGTCTGCCGTTACGTTCTGAGTTCAAATTCCGCCGAGGTCGACTTTGCCTTTCATCCTTTCGGGGTCGATAAATTAAGTACTAGAATACCACTTACGCACTGGGGTCGATTTAATCGACTTAATCCCTTTGTCTGTCCTTGTTTGTCTCCTCTGTGTTTAGCCCCTTGTGGGCAATAAAGAAATAAGAAACTTTAGCACGCCGGACGAAATGCTTAGCTTTGTCTGTCTTAACGTTCTGAGTTCAAATTCTGCCGAGGTCGACTTTGCCTTTCATCCTTTCGGAGTGGATAAATTAAGTACCAGTTACGCACTGGGGTCAATGTAATCGACTTAACCCCTTTGTCTGTCCTTGTTTGTCCCCTCTATGTTTAGCCCCTTGTGAGCAATAAAAAAGATAAGAAACGTTAGTAAGCTGGGCAAAATTCTTAGCGGTTTTTCGTCTGTCTTTATGTTCTGAGTTCAAATTCTGCCGAGGTCGACTTTGTCTTTCATCCTTTTGGGGCCGATAAATTAAGTACCAGTCGCTTACTGGGGTCGATGTAATCGACTGCTCCCCTCCCAAAAATTTCGGACCTTGTGCCTAGGAGTAGAAGAGAATATTTCTCACGATTAAAAGTTTAAGGCGGCGAGCTGGTAGAAACGCTAGCACTCCGGGCGAAATATTTATCGGTATTTCGTCTGTCTTTACGTTCTGAGTTCAAATTCCACCGAGGTCGATTTTACCTTTTATCCTTTTGGGGTCGATAAATTAAGTACCAGTTGCGTACTGGGGTTCAATCTAATCGACTGGCCCCCTCCCCAAAAATGTCCGGCCTTGTTCCTAGAGTAGAAAAAAATATTAATAACTAGTAAAAACCTGTATTAACACGCTAACTCTGGTAGTAATTAATGTGTTTGTAGCAGTGGCCAGGTGTGTTTGATAAACTATTAATTGAACAAAAACCCAGCAGATACTTCTAATGTTTGGTGGTGGGTAGGTTCCGTTCATTCGCCAGGACAATGGTTTATCAATAACTGCGTCCGTACTCAAATACATCCGTACGACTCCAACACTACCAACATTACAGTCGTCATCATATTCGTCATCATCATTAACTTCACATAATCATTGTCGTCATCATCGTCTTCGTTGTCAATATTATTACTCAGCATCGTTTTCCCCTACTATCTCCCCTCATCTACCGCCTCATGAACACCATCATTATCGTCGTCGTCGTCTTCGTCATTTTGATCATCATCATCATCATCATCATCATCATCATCATCATCATCATCATCATCATCACCATCATCATCGTCATCACCATCATCATTATCGTCGCCGTCGTCATCATCATCATCATTGTCATCGTTGTCATCGTCGCCCTCATTAGGATCGTAATTGTCTTCATTCTCGTCGTCGCCATCATCATCGTCGCCATCATCATCGTCATCGTCATCGTCATTGTCGTTGTCATTGTGATCATCATCATCATCATCATCATCGTCATCATCACCATCGTCGTCATCGTTGTTGTCGTCATCATCATTATCATCAACGTCTTTTTCGTCGTCGCCTTCCTCATAAGCAATCCCATTCATCTTTTTCAATATCATCACTTACACAGACATCGTAAAGTCAACGAAGGCCCCTCTACGTTGCTTGCTCGACTTGCTAGAAATAACAGTAATGTTATTTCTAGAAGGTTTGTTGCTCTGTCAAAAAAAAAAAAGCTCTTCACCAAGAGACTGCGCCGTAACGGGACTGAACCGAGAATACCACGATTACAAAATGAACTCATTAACCACATTCTCATTGATCATTTACAAGATTTAAGGACATAGAACAAAGTTTAACAAGCGTGATCCAGAGACTGGATTCATCACCAGCCTTTGCAAAACTATAGTCCTCGATCAGAGGTTCTCAATGGTTTATTTATTTTGTTTTAAGCATGAACCCTTCTGGTTCCTATTTTACTCGGGAGGATTCTGATAGCCATTTGATGTTTTAAAAACTCCTATTATAGTTTTGGAATTAAATATTAATAGGAATTGTATTAAAACAGAATTGCTATAGGCGCAAGTGTGACTGTGTGGTAAGAAGTTTTGCTTCCCGGCCTCATGGTTCTGGGTTCAGTCCCACTGCGTGGTACCTTACGCAACTCTCTACTAATATAGCCTCGGGTTAAGCAAAGTCTTGTGAGTGGATTTTGTAGACGGAAACTGAAAGACGCCCGTCGTATATATGTGTTGTGTGTGTCTGTGTGTATGCGAGTGTATCTCTGTGGTTGTTTGTCCACCACCATCACCACCACCGGTGTTAGTGTGCTTACGTCCCCGTAACTTAGCGTTCGTCAAAAGACGCTGGTAGAAAAGTGCCAGGCTTTACAAAAACATTAATAAGTACTGGAGACGATTCGTTTGACTAAAATTCTTCAAGGGTGTGTCCCAGTATGGCCGCAGTCAAATGACTGAAACAAGAAAAGATAATGTAGAACTATAACCAATTTTTTACAGAAAATTTTTGATGGACCACCAAGGGTGATATGGACCCCTGTTGAGAACCGTTACCCCAGGTCAAGCTTGATCGATCAGAGCTATGGTCGAAATTATTCCAGCCGTGACTATCTGAAACATGTTTAGAGAATCTAGAATTGTATATTTTTATGTATCTTTATCCTTTTTTTGCGTTCATGACGTTAAGGTGTGAATTTATAGAATTATGGCTGCTACATCTAGCAAGTCGTGTGACCGCGTATTATCGTCCCCCGTTAGAGAATGAATTCAATAGAATAGTCAGCTGAGAGTAGAGGTTGTATGTGCTGATAAGATACGAAGAATAGAAGAGAGAAGAATTAAATATGTATGAAATAGAAAGAACGAAGTAAAGACTGTTTCCAGCAAATGCA
Organism: Octopus bimaculoides; assembly: GCF_046866305.1. NCBI lineage: Eukaryota > Metazoa > Mollusca > Cephalopoda > Octopoda > Octopodidae > Octopus > Octopus bimaculoides. The sequence goes on from NC_142937.1 coordinate 24,214,149, forward strand.
GACTTATCGATCAAAGCTGCGTTTTTGTTTTTGCATTCTGTTATTGTTATTTTTATTTTATTTCATTTTTCTGTTTGTGTTCAGAAGGAAGATATGAGAATAGTAATAAACAGTAATCAATTGAAAGTCCACAGATGTTAAGGTATGGCGTATATATGGTGCCTAAAGAGGAACGCCACACATTTCTGATGCAGTTTTTTTTTTTTTTTTACTTTATCAAGATGTGGAGATATGCGGCAGACATCAGTGGATAGTCGATAGGAGTGTAGAGAAAGAGACGTTGAGGTACACACTTAAATAAGTAAATAATGAATAATCGAATAATAATAATAATAATCCTTTCTACTAAAGGCACAAGGCCTGTGATTGTGGATTGTGGGAAGAAGACTAGTCGATTGCATCGACCCCAGTATTTCACTGGTACTCAATTTATCGACTCTGAAAAGATGAAAGGCAAAGATGACCCCGGCGGAATTTGAACTCAGAACGTAAAGAAGGACGAAATGCCGCAAAGCACTTCGTCACTTCGTCCGACATCCTAACGATTCTGCCAGCTCGTCGCCTTCATATTGAATCTTTTCTATTATAAACAGAAGACTGAATATTTCAGTGAGGAGGCTTGTAGTCGGGTGCATCGACTCTATTGCTCAACTTTTATCGCATTCTATCGATCCTGAAATGATGTAAGTTGATCACAGTGGACGTGATACCAATAGTAATTGGCGCGCTTGGAACTATCAGTACTCAACTACCAACAGAGCTAAAAAAAGATTGGTACAAATGTAAAGAGAGAACACCCAAAAAAATCATCATTGCTGGGAACTGCAAGAGTTCTTCGCAGGGTTCTTGAAGTAAACAAGTGTCACCTTAGTCTGTTGGCCGTGGACAGCTGACATTTCCCAGTAAACCCAGCAAAATAAGCTGAGTGTTTTCATCAAATAATAAAAGTAATTCTCTCAACACTGCCAGGTAGCGGTGATCGATACTACCGAAAACATTGATGAAAATTGATTTAAATTGATTACACCATCATTTACTGCAACTGTTTATGTGCTGATTGTTGCTTAACCCTAGGTCAACAAAGAAATGACCAGGCAAATCACTAAGGACATTCCAAATGTGACCATCCTGCCTTATATTACGTTCAGACACAGTGAGACATAGCCTACTCTGTTTAAGGTAGAAGAGCAGATCTAAGAGATCATTTGTTCGGTATTTCTAGCAAATATTTCTAGCCATGTACAGGTTTCCTCTTTGAGCTGTGTTTATTAGGTGTAAATATCAGGGAATATTTGAACAACGATCTTTAGCGTTTTATTGCGTTGGAATCGATTTTAAAGTTTCGACCTAGTCATTACACAAGTAACATTCAAAATAAACCATTGTAATTGATTGTGGTTAGAGATTATTAGCGTATGATTATAGTTATTTGACTTCTTCCGCTTCTCATGTATATATGCATATATACATACACACACATATATATATATATACATACACTTGTAAATATATACATATATATATATATATATATATATATATATATATATATATATATATATAGGGAAGTCCGTATATATATATGTATATGTATATGTATGTATTTACGTATATGTGCAACATGCATATATATTCATATATAGATATATACATAAATATATGTGTATGTGTGTGTGTGTGTGTGTGTGCACCTATATATGCATGTTTGTGTGTATGTATGTATGAATACTGCTCACTATTATATTACAAGCATACAATGGCAGCAATGTCTATTTTGCCACGTTTTTTTCCTTTCTCTCTCTCTCTCTCTCTCTCTCTCACTCTCTCTCTCTCTCTCTCTCTCTCTCTCTCTCTCTCTCTCTCTCTCTCTCTCTCTCTCTCTCTCTCTTATATTCATTCATTGTGGTTACTTCCAGACAGCTTTTGTTTCTAAACATCAGTCACTTTGTCTGCAAAGTTACCTTCTAATTCATAATGGTTATTGAGTAAAAAAAAAACAAAAAACACACACATAAATAAATAAAAATAAAGCAAAAATCACACACGTACATAGCTTCCCCAGGAAACATTGGTCATCAACGATATGTGCATGCATGTATTTATGCATGTATGAATGTGTGTATATATACATATATATATATATATATATATATATATATATATATATATATATATATATATATATATATATATATATATATATATATATATATATGTATATATATATATATATATATGTATATATATATATATATATATATATATATATATATATATATATATATATATATATATATATATATATATATATATATATATATATATATATATGTATGTATATATAACTATATATATATATATATATATATATTCTAAATTCTAAATTCTACTTTAGTTACCGTATCATTTCAACCAAGGAGAAATAACGTGGTCAAGGAGCTGTTATCTTGATACTGCAACACAGAGAATTCACTGTCACCTACACGATTTATGCTTAACTATTCAGTCAGCACAATCGAATTTATTCACTAAAATTTAAGACCGCTAACAAAAAGACTTATTGGGATAACAATAGGAATATTCAGTGGTTGCTTAGCTGTTAGAGTCTGGCTTGAATGTTGTTTGCATTGAACAAGTAACAATCTCTCTATTCCGAAAATGCAGAACCAATCTTATTAGAAACGAACTCTTCCCTGTGTGCATGCGCAGACACCGGCGTGTACGTTGTTTGTCTGTGTGTGCGTGTGTGTGTGTGTGTGTGTGTGTGTGCGTATATATATATATATGGTAGTTAGGGTGGGGTGAAGGTGCGTAGCTTAGTAGTTAGAGATATTCGGCTCACGATCGTAAGGTTGTGGATTCAGTTCCTGGTGACACTTTATTTTACGATGCTCCAGTTCACACAACTGGCAAAAATGAGTAGTACCTGTAATTCAAAAGGGCAAGTCTTTTCACATTCTGAGTCACACAGTATCTCCTTCAGAACTACATTTAAAGGTTACAAGTGACTGTGGTATGCTTAGCCGCTTCCACATTATTTTCACGAGCAAGCTCTTCCGTTGATCGGATCAACTGGAACTCTCGTCGTCATAATCGACAGCGAATCAGGAGATAAAGGGACTGCTGGAAAGTTCCTGATTTTAAGGGTGTTTTGGAAGGCCTGGTTGGAGTCCTAACCTCCCGAGTTCTTTTACAGGGCTTAGAAAATCTGTAAGACCGCTGCAACAAGTGTTTGAATCTGAGAGGAGAATATGTAGAATGGAATCACAATTAGCTGATCCTCTCATATTTCTTGTATCCATCGATATTCAACGCTTATACTTTTGTAAACCTCTCTAAAAATCTACGATTCCCAGACCGCTCGGTGCATTGCAGTCTTGAGCAAAACGCTCCATTTCATATGCACTGCAACTATTTCGACATTTGACGCGTGTTAAACTTGTGCACTTGTACAGGCGTCGTCAATCTGATGGTGGGAGTGAGCATGTGTAAATACCAACCTTTACTCATTATAAGCAGGGCATCTGTGTACTTCATTCACCAAGATACGGTGGAACACTCATCTATCGTTTAAACAACGGGAAAGTTGCTAATATATATGCGCATACATATATATGCTCAGACCACTTCGGTCATGACTGACCATGGAATTGCACCTAGAAAGTTACCCTTCGAGCCACAAGTCCGGGCAAGGTTGTTTATGAAAGACCAGCAGTCGCCCATGCATACCGACATCCCCTCTACGCGCCACCAGTGTTATCCAAGGGAAAGGCAAAGTTTGATACCAGTGACTTCGCAACTCATTTCTACAGCTGAGTGAACTGGAGCAACGTGAAATAGTGTCTTGTTCAAGAACACAACACGCATCCCGGTCCGGGATTCGAACCCACAACCTCACGATCGTAAGCTCGGCGCTCTAACTACAGAACCATGCGGCTTCACACACACACACACACACACACACACACACACACACACACACACACACACACACACATTCAAATTACGATGAAAATAAGCAAAGTTTGCTTTAGAAGCGTTGAGATGTATTAAAAGATACAGATGAGGAAATAATTTATTTCCAAACGTAGAATAATGCTAACAGAATAGCATGAACATGATAAAGTACACATCTTGCAGAAAAATTTGCCAGCTGCAAGAAATGGATAGTTTATCCTGTTCATGCTATTCTGTTAGCATTATTCTACATTTGAGAGTAATTTATTTCCTTACCTGTATATATATATTGTCCATGCGAGGATATCTTATCCTCATAAAGGAATATTATATCCGAAATTAATCATCAACACCGTTGAAGAATATCTCATCAATATATATGGGATTATAAGTATAAATATAATCGAAGAAGAACAATGGAGGGACGGTTATCCTTACCAACTCCCCAATCTTCTTCTGCAATCATATATTCATATATATATATATATATATATATATATATATATATATATATATATATATATATATATATATATATATATATATATATATATTATATATATATATATATATATATATACACACACACACACATATGTAAGTATGTATGTATGTATGTATGTATGTATGTATGTATGCATGTGTGTGTGTGTGTGTACATAAATATATTGCGTATATGCACGTATATGTATACCGATGTATATATGTATATATAAGTTATTTTTTCAGTCTTATAACGATATATGTGCTTTTCACAGACTATTTATTCTTTTCCTTCTCTCCGGACTCATTCGTCTTCCCTTCTTCT
>NC_142937.1:24223913-24231413 GCF_046866305.1 Octopus bimaculoides
GTGCGACATGGTGATCTCATATCAAGATAATAAGCAGATAGGGCGTAGTTAAAATTTTCTTCCGGTCGAGTAGGACATCCTGTTCAAAAGTCTCCTGAATAAGGTTTGTTGTAGGAGGGTGAACGAAACACCCGTGTTTCCAGGATGAATTATTCAAATCCGTAAGAAGTTCTCTTAACACATGGCCTTGATGCAGCCCACTACTCCTACTTGTGATCAGAGATGCGCATATTGTCAGCCACTAAGAGACATGCTCAACTGGTTAAGGTCAAGTAGCTGACAAGCAAATTTGATATTAAGCAGAATATTTGCTGTAACCCATCTATTTTATAGCAAGACAAAACAATCTAGATGATAACACTCCCAGCCAGTTATAATCAAATGTCATGGGAGCCACTGCCTGGTACTGCATCAGGGCATTATCATTAATATCAATAATAATATTAATGATAATGGGCAAATGGCGTAGTGGTTAAGAGCGCTGGCTACTAACTCCAAGATTCCGAGTTCGATTCCAAGCAGTGACCTGAATAATAATAATAATAATAATAATAATAATAATAATTTCAACTTACCAAATTCCCTCACATTATGCTGATTGGATTGGTGTTGTAGCAGAAGACATTTGCCCAAGTCGCCGCTCGGTGGAACTGTCTTAAAATTTGAAATCAATATTATGTATGTTTGTTTGCATCAATCATTGTAAATTCTACGAAAGAAATTTCGTTCTACAAGATACATTTCAAGCTTTATTCAATTCTGACTTCTTTATTAACCAGCACCTTGATGGAAAATATGGAAAAAAAAATTATCTCACATCTGATTTTAATGTTGCTGATTTTGATCTCACTTTCGAAACGAATCCGAAAGAAAATACTTTTTGACGTTTATTTAATATTATGTATAACACTTATAACACACCTCAATATTTTCTATCATTCTTGACAAATTTATCATTATTTTTGCGTTTGCTTAGTATTTAGCTTTTGTTAACTGCGTCTTTTGCTTTCTAAGCATATTGTGTTTATATTTGTGACTATGGCACTTAAAACATAGAACTGATGTATAGATATGAAGATATTCGCAACATATAACACTCACACTATCCCTCTTCTTTCTCTTTCTCCCCTTCTCTCCCTATTTCCCCCCTCTCTCTCTCTCTCCCCATATATATATATATATTCTTTTATTCTTATATGTATATAAATATATATATATATATTATTCTTATATAAATATATATTTTTTATTTTCTTATATATATATATAAAGATTAAAAAGTTTTGAATGGTATATATATATTATTTTGTTATATACATACATATATATATATATATATATATATATATATATATATATATATATATAAAGATTAAAAAGTTTTGAATGGTATATATATATTATTTTCTTATATACATATACATATATATATATATATATATATAGACACACACACACACACACACATATATATATATATATATATATATATATATATATATATATATATATATATATATATATATATATATATATATATATATATATATATATATATATATATATATATATATATATATATATATATATATATATATATATATATATATATATATATATATATATATATATATATATATATAAGGTGATGGCTCAGTGGTTAGAGCGTCAGGTTCACAATCAAGAGGTCGCGAGTTTGATTCCCAGACAGGGCTGCTCATGATTTTTCGCAATTACAGAACTCAGAACTTGGTTGTGACGAGACTCTTTAACCTGTACCTTTGTGTATGTGCATACCTATCTTTCCAGAATAACTAATAAAGTATATTGCAAATTACCTGAAGGTTTGAAATATATGCGAATTATATAAATTTTGAAAAAAGATTGAACAATGGAAGTAAAGTAATGTTATTAAATGAAAAGAAAGCCACGCTTTATTGTATTATCTTACATAGCTTGGTTCATGATCCTATAATATTTATCCTATAATATTTCGGGAAAGGTAACTCTTTTCAAATATAAGACATAAACTTAAGCTAAGAGTTCGAAGAAATGTTTTATTACGTGTAAGAATACTATAGTGGGGAATTTGATGAAGAATTGTATTTAACGCTGAAGAATTCTTTTATTCTTTTATTCTTTTTCTCGAGGAACTTCATTTAGAGTAATAGTGGATGTCTCAAACTGCATAAAAATTTTGCGGGTTTTAATCTATTTAAAGATTTGAGCTCTTGACTCAGAAATCGGTGAACACGCTTTGCCGTCCATAGTGCTATTATAACAACTCTAAAGAAAATCTTCTTTTCATATTGAGGGCACGGGATCTGGAGCAAATTGTATGGGCCAACTCGCACAGAAATCACTGTTTTCAAAAAAGGAAGACTGTAATGTCATGGCTGGAACGCTACTGAATATACATTTCTATGCAGTTTCTTCGATTATTTTGAGTCTTTATGTAATTACGTTCACCTTGAGCAAACAAAACAATATTTTGGGGCCAAAGAAGCTTCTACGTAGTCAACCGATCTGACAGTAATAGCAACAAAATCGCTCTCAAACTTTATCCTACCGTCTTAAAAAGGAAAACATATACGGGATATTGTGGTCATGAATACTTATGACTGAATAAAAGAGATACGTCTTGGTTAGATCATTTGCAATAATGTATTTCTTCATTCAAGTTTTTCCTGAGGTTAAACAACAAAAATTCAGACTTTATTTTATATTGAACGTTTTTCGTTTCCTTTTATTTTTATTTATTTATTCATGATATTTCAAACAGTTATGAACAAGAAGATGATAAAAAAAAAAAACAGAATTTCACAGCTAATACACTGCTTTTTCGCCTACTGCTCCAGAAAGAATTTACAGAAAAGAAAATAATTGGTTGGAAATAAAGATTAAAATACAATTAAACCTTGGGAGAGGCATTATGCCGGTAATAAGCACACGCACTGGTTCAGTCCTTTATTAATTTATATAATTTTTTGTTAAATTATTTCATTGCACTCTTGCAATCTCTTCAGTAACTTGTCTCTATTTAACAAAAAACTATATAAGTTAATAAAGGACTGAACCAGTGCGTGTGTTTATTACCGGCATAATGCCTCTCCCAAGGTTTAATTGTATTTTAATTGTATTTCTTTCAACACACATATCCACATCAAGAATCTTGCACACGAAATACACATACGGAAAAGAATAAAATATTCATAATTTTATCATTGAGATTTTTTTTTCCGATAATTCAATAAAAAATAAAAACTACATTTTGCGTCAAAGTTGGTAATTCTTTAATTTCCGCTTGTTTTGTTTTTGTTTTTTTTTGTCTGAATCATATTAAACTACAAAATTACAAATTATTTGCAAAGACATCAGTTTCTAATATTCCTTTGCCGTACAAACGTTTTGAATAAAAGCAAACAAATTTTAAAAAAGCTGTCATTTTCTTTTACAGTTTTTTTTTTTTTTATCTTGACAGTTTTCAGTCACTCTGATATGCTTTTGTCCTTTTGTCTACTAAAAGATAATTTGAGCAATACAATATTTTTTTCATATTTATTTCACGAGAAAAACCGATTCATCATTTTCCGCAGTTTTAAATATTTTTATCCAAAACCATCAATCCACTTGTATGAGTGCGTGGGTATATGAGCTTGTGTGGGAGCAAGCATGAACAGATATATATATATATATATATATATATATATATATATATATATATATATATATGTTCATGCTTGCTCCCACACAAGCTCCCACAGCAAACATCATCTCCCTTTTCTTGATCTCTTAATTATAAAAACACCTAATAACCAAATCACAACCGACATCTACCACAAACCTACAGACTCACAACAATACCTCCTTTTTAGCTCATGCCACCCAAAACACACCAAGATAAATATCCCCTTTAATTTAACTAAAAGAATTTGCACCATTGTCTCTGACCCAACCACTCGAGAAATACGCTTACAAGATCTCAAAAAAACACTGTTACAACGCCAATATCCCTCCACACTCATAGATCTTGGAATAAAACGTGCCAAGGAACTTGACAAAAACACACTAAAAACCAACCAACATAATAACATACCCAACCCCAAAATACTTCCATACATCTCCACCCATAACCCCAATAACATCGAAGCATTCACCACAATTAAACAAAACCTCCCCTTACTCACCACAGACCCGAAAATGAACAATATCATTAATACACACAAAGTCCTTAAATGCAAAAGGCAACACAAATCTTTGAAAACATTATTAACCAATTCCAAACTACATACACCTCTTCCACCCCCATCAGTTAAAAAATGTGCACGCCCTAATTGTGGCACCTGCCCCTACCTACTGAATTTACCTTCAAACGAGGAACAAAGTTTAAAATTAAAACCAATTTCTCTTGTTCCTCGGGTAACCTCATTTATGTCCTTACTTGCACAGGTTGCCAAAACATCTATATCGGACAGACGAGCCTCCCATTACGTAGAAGAGTAGCTGTCCATAAGGAACAAATAAACCTCCCTCAATACCGCCAAATTCCACTCAGTGGCCACATAGACTCTTGCGCCAGAAACAAAAACCCTAAATTCATTATATCCCCTTTCTATCAATGTAAAGACAGAATCTCCACACAAGAAAGAATCAACAAGGAGAATCTTTTCATAGAGAAATTCCAACCATTTCATAACACACACACCCCTCAGTGACCTTATTCCTCTATGAACAGACACAAACTTCCTGTTTGGAAAAAAAGAGTTCATAACTCCAACTACAAACACGTGTCTCCTCTTACACACACTTCCTGTTTTGACACCACATTTCCTGCTTAACACAAACTTTTAACCCTTTTTTTAAACCTAACAAAACTCTCAACCCTCATGCATCCTTATTTTTCCTACCAATTTATACATGAACTACTATTGAACTACAAAAGCTCAAAGACAATATAATGTATGGGTATATTTATTTTTTTATATATTATTGTTTTATATATTATTTTCTTCATTTTGTACTTCTTTGTAAAAAAACATTTTCATTCTCCTTCTTCTTGATAATTTGCTTCTTCGCAATGAAAACTGGTTAGAAAAAATCTTTATTAAATTATGCTTCCAGTTCAGCATTCTGGCTTTTTTTCATTTTCCTATATGTATATATATATAGGAGGATCGCGGTTTCGATTCCCAGACCGGGCGTTGTGAGTGTTTATTGAGCGAAAAAAACCTAACGAGGCTCCGGCAGCGGGGTGTGTGACGACCCCTGTTGTACTCTTTCGCCCTAACTTTCTCTCACCCTTTCTTCCTGTTTCTTGAGTAACGTTGCGATGGACTGGCGTCCCGTCCATCTGCGGGGAACACATATGCCATAGAAACTGGGAAACCGGGCCCATGAGCCTGGCTAGGCTTTGAAAGGGCGACGTTTATCGTTATATATATATATACTCAGCTGAGCGTCGCCGGTTGTCGTAACAAATCCACTTTTCATCGCAAGTCACAATCCCGTCGAGAAACGGATTGTTCTTGTTGCGTAAAAGAAGGGAAGGTGACACTTCAAAACGGTGGTCGATGTAATAAATAACAATTACGCTCTGGTGTCGATGAAATAATTACCAGTTACGCACTGGGGTCGATGAAATTGTCTATCCCCCTCCCCCAAATTTTAGACCTTGTGCCGATAGTAGAAAAATGAATAGGTAACACCTACAGTATAACAAATCAATTCTCAAATCTTCTATGCGTTCGAAAACCGTGAAGGCTCTTGGCTCGGGTATTCGATTCACGATCGTAAGGTCGTGAGATCGATTCCTGGCGGCGCGTTGTGTCCTTGAACAAGGCACCTTATTTCACATTGCTCCAGTCCACTCAGCTGGTAAAAATGAGTTGTACCTATAATTCAAATAACCAATCTTGTTATATTCTGTGTCACGCTGAATCTCCCTGAGAACTACGTTAAGGGTGCACATGTCTGTGGAGTGTTCAGCCACTTGCACGTTACTTTCACAACGCAGACTCGCGTGTTGATTGTGTTGACTGGAAACGTCGTCGTCGTAACCGACGGAGTACCAGCTGAGTTAACGTGTGTAAATATGTTTTCTTTCTTCTCTAGCTTCAGTCAGTGGCTGTGGCCATGCTGGAGTACGTACGCTTTTTGTGTGATGTTTTTGTTCTTGTTATTTTGTTGTTTTCCTTACCTTACACTCCTCAGTCTTCTCTCTGAAATATTTTCGCTGAAATAGCGAGACACACAGAGCTGTTCTTCTTTATGCTTCCTGCTGCGATGAGAGTTCATCTGCTACAGTCCGATGAACTCCTTTTATAAAAGTACAATAAACTACAAAAAGTATGGAGTTATTCTTCAGTTTTTAATACAGTTTAATGTAAAATTGTTATTATTACATCTCGTCATACTCGAAATCAAAACATATAACTCGACATGAAAGCAAACTTGCGTGCCTGTCACAGCACACAAAACGAATGTTATGACATCGATGGCATCACAGTATTCTCGTAAATTTTTAATATATATTTTATTTACTGTATTCATGATACGTTGTTTCACAGCTTTTAAGGAAATAAAAAATTATGCTTAATTATATAGCTGTATTATATATATATATACATATATATATATATATATATATATATATATATATATATATATATATATATATATATATATATATATATATATATATATAAAACTTACTTGGAAAAGGATGCGTGGCCTTCGATCATATAATAATATAAATAATATATAAATATATAAATGATATATAACATATAATATAGTAGACGGAATGAGATAACAAAGCCAAGTGGGTAAGGTGTTTTCAGGCATTCCACATATTAAAATTCAACTCCACAACATTACTAAACAGATATAATGAGGCCCTAAGTACATGCAGCCACCGCTTTTTTCACACCTTCAAATTTTACCACTAATCTAAATGCAATCTAAATAATCACACAGTTTATATCCCCAACAACCTTACTAATTTCCATTTTAATTTCTAATCTTTAATTAACTCCCCGATCTTACTTTAAGTATCACAGTCATTTAATACTGCATATATGGACATGCAAGCGGATAGATGTGTGTGTGTGTGTGTGTGTGTGTGTGTGTGTGTGTGTAAATATCTGTACAGGTATTTTATGTATGTATGTATGTATTTGTATGTGGATATATCTATTTATTTTATCCACCCCGAAAGGATAAGAGGCAAAGTCGACTTGGACAGCCTTTGAAGTCAGTACTTAAATAGCATGAGGAAATGTTATTAAGAAATTATTCCAGCGCGCCAATATTTCAGCTAGCTCGTCAGCCTAGAAATAAATTAGGGACAGAAGGTAAGTTGAATTTAATGTTTCTTGCAATATATTTATACAAGGTTGACAATAACAGACGTCACCAACAACCACCTCATCCAGGAGATGAAGCTGAGACGAATCGAGAAAGGTTTTTTGGATCTAGGTGGCTTAGTGCTTCAGTTTCAAA
>NC_142937.1:24233913-24236413 GCF_046866305.1 Octopus bimaculoides
GGGCTGACTTCGTCCCGCATTTAGTTTTGCCTTGTTTCTTTTGTTTATATTTTCTCATTTTAAATATTTTATTTATTCATTCTTTCATTTATTTATTTATTCATTCTTTCATTTATTTATTTATTTATTTATTCCTTCGTATTTCCCTCTGTTTAATTATAGTCAGACCTGATCACGTCTTCCGTTTTAGGATATTCATTTATATGAAGATGGTGGCGTCAGGGTTATCTTCATTTCCTTTAAGTTCTTAAATAGTTGTTTGTCACCGTCGCTATTGAGTTTAAGAACACCGCCGATCGAACAAACCCGTCATCAAAGGCATTCCAGCCGTGACGATACCTACTTTTTTTCTCCTCTTTCAAGGGGAAAGTGTCCAGAATTAGATCACCTCATCTTTTACCTTTTGTTTTCTAATAGTTGCAGTCACTGGACGGCAGCCATGTTGGGGCAACGCCTTGAAAAATTTAGTCGTATAAATCCAGTATGGTAATTTCTTGATTAGTATTGTCTAACTCCAGTGTGGTCATTTCTTCCGAATGGCTAAGTGATGGGTAGTAAACAAACCAACACTTGATGTCTAGCGGTGGGTACATTATATATATATATATATATATATATATATATATATATATATATATATATATATATATATATCTTATATGATAGTGATTAACCAGTGGAATGTTTGAGTACCTGACATCCTCGAGCTGACTAAATATATGTATATATATATATATATATATGTATATATATATATATATATATGTATATATACATATATGTGTGTGTGTGTGTGTATGTATGTATGTATGTATATATATATATGTGTGTGTGTGTGTATGTGTGTGTACGTGCGTGTATACATATACATATATACATATATGTATATGTGTGTGTATTCATATATGTATTTCGATATACACGCGGGTTTCCACACAGTTTCCGTCAGCCAAATTCACTCGCATGGCTTTGGTCGATCCGGACCTATAACACAAAAGACACCTCCCCTAAGGTGTCGTGCAGTGGGATTGAATCCGAAACTACGTCGTTGCAAAGCGAGTGTCTTTTTTAGCAAACCACTAAACTATAGCGGCTGTAATGATGCAGGCCAATGGCTACGATATGTTCTTCCCGGACAAAATACGCTCAGAACCACGCTCAATATTGTTCATTTGTAAGACAGTCCTTTATGATTTAAGCGATATTTTTCTATTTCAACAAAGACGCTGACGCCGCGTCGCTAGACTAATTTGTCATGGCATAATAAAAAACTTCATCCAATATATTATGCGCTAATTTCATACTAAAATCAACAGACTAGTCATTAATGAAGATTATATGTCGATATATATATAATCGAAAATTATTGTTAATCTTTAACATGGCGTTCATGTCCTGACTCGAATCAGCAGTGATTGGACATTCCTATGAACAAAGGAGTAAATAAATTACGGGTGTGATCATCTTGTCTTTATTTAATGTAAACTATATTCTGTATTACACAGGAGTGGCTGTGTGGTAAGTAGCTCGCTTACCAACCACATCGAAAATTACCTTAAGAATGTGAACCCAGGTTCGAAATTTTTCTAAGACACCTGATGAAGTCTGGAGGGTATATCAACCGAAACATTGTGTTAACAACAAGCAAGATGAGGACAAATATACGTCAAATGTAAATAATGTACATAATGTACACAATTTCTCATCTCTTAAATATAGAACTCTATGAAACATATTCCCGTTCGGATTTGTTGGAACCAATTGAGACCACATACGTAAGTCAACATCTTGATTCCCGCTGTTCATCATGGATAAGGAAATTTATTATCAGTAGGCCAATATTAGCACAAATCATCCAATAATTTATTCACTGAAATTATAAACAAGAGCATCGGCTCTCTTTAGATGTATTAGTCTGGCTGCTTCTGGCTCATGAAAAGCATTGATGTCGAAATACCGGATGTTCCAGAATCCTTTTGCTCACGAATTGAGTATATTATAAACACATATTCATTGCAAAGAAGAAGCCGTCCTCCTGTGAAGAAACACAACAGTGATTAGCATATTCCTGTTAGAATCTGCCGCAGAGTATTAAAAAGAAATCTGGAAGCCATTACTGTTATATTATTCTTTTGCCTTATATTCAAGTCATTTAAATAAGACGCAAAGTGTAAATAAATGTATTTTCCAGTTTCTTAATCGGATAAATTCTTACATTAGGGATTGAAAACCAAACATTTCTATATCCGCTTCTTTCATTAACGATTTTGATTCCAAACAGTATTTTAATTCTCGTCTCTCTCTTTCATTCTCTCTTTCTATCTTTCCCTCTCTTTTCATCTGTCTCCTCTCCTTTTCCCTCCACTCATTTAATCTCTTCTGTCTCTCTCTCCTCCCGTTTCTTTGTTTCTCTCTCACACAGGTAAATTGACTTGTATCTCCCACTCATTGAATAACCCGATTTCCTTCATAACAAAGTTTCTTCAATTTAGGTAATAAT
>NC_142937.1:24238913-24248913 GCF_046866305.1 Octopus bimaculoides
TCAACGACAAGACAAAACAAAGCAAGCAGGCTCTCTAACGAGACGCGAACTACCTATCTATTGCTCAGCAGTAAACATACTACCAACTATATTACCATCCATCATCTAACAGATTACAATAGTTTTTCTCTGTAACAAATCATGTACCGTTACTTGTATGTGTTGACATTTACACCGTTATATAATTCTCGCTTGGTCAACAAATAAGCCGTTGGACACTAAGCCCCAGGAGGTGAGCTTTTAGAACTGCCTTTCATAGCGAACTAGCATAATGTGTTTGTATCGAGAATTTACGCAGTGGATATGAATAAGTTATAAATTACGAATAAGATTCTGATATAAATTATATGAAATATTATAAAGATAGATAAATCCAAACATATATCTATATGCAAATGTGTATATAAATGCACACACACGAATGTATATCATGAAATATTAAAAGTGGCTAGATGCAATATAAAATCAAAAATTGAATAATTCACTATACATATGTATATACATCTGTGAATGAAGGCCTGCGTGTATATATGTGTTATGTCGGTATATGGAATATAGACTGCGTTGTAAGAAACATGCTTCCCAACAACATGGTTCGAGGTTCAGTGCCAATGTGCGGGACTTAGGTAAATGTTTTCTCTAGCCTTAGACCGACCAGAGTCTAGTAAATTGGTTTAGTCTTAGTGGAACTCCGTCGGTTACGACGACGAGGGTTCCAGTCGATCCGATCAATGGAACAGCCTGCTCGTGAAATTAACGTGCATGTGGCTGAGCACTCCACAGACACGTGTACCCTTAACATGGTTCTCGGCGCAATTCAGCATGACACAGTGTGACAAGGCTGGCCCTTTGAAATACAGGTACAACAGAACCAGGAAGAAAGAGCGATAGAAAATTGTAGGGAAAGAGTACAGCAGGGTTCACCACCACTCCCTGCCAGAGCCTGGAGGGGCTTTAAGTATTTTAGCTCAATAAACACTCACAATGCCCGGTCTAGGAATCGAAACCGCGATCCTACAACCGCGAGTCCGCTGCCCTAACCACTAGCCATTGCGTCTCCACCGTTGATTTAGTAGACAGAAATTGAAAGGATCCCGTCGAATTAGTATGAGTCTTTATTCAGCACGACAATCTTTTCGGCCAATCCTGCATCTGTCTTTTAGCAGTAGGATATTGTCCAATATAGTTGTGTTGCATCAATCGCTGCATATTGTGTCACATCAGGTACTTGGTGTAAAAAAAACAACAAGATATCCCACTAGATATACTGATTTCATATGCCTCTAGGCATGTTGTTCTCGCACGCTGTACGTGGGTACATTTAGAGCAGGGGTTTTCAAACTGTGGTCCACGGACCACAGGGGGTCCGTGGACAGCAAATACTTTTTATGGGCAATTTGATTTTATATATGTTTTTAATCGAAATCTTTTAATTGACAATAAACCTATTTGTTAAATACTGTTAAATAAATAAATGTAAAAATATATGTTATTTTAAGCAAATATTTATGCATAAATTTCATAAGCGTTTATAAGGTAAAGCCTGAAATATAAAGGGGTCCGCAAGTCAAAAAGTTTGAAAACCCCTGATTTAGAGTATACGCACACACGCACGCACACGCGCACAAACATGTTTGCATTTAATAAATATACACTGACACATGCACATATGTGTGTGCGTGTGTGTGTTTGCAGGTTCGTATATTCATATGTATGCTTAGCAGCACACTCCTGTCTAATTAATTATATAGGTTATTTTTTTTTACCTCTGTGCTATTGTCTGAATTAAAATTCATATGCGCGTGAGTACGTTTTTATTCAAACAGACTATCCAATACAAACATATACACTTTATACATGTTCCTCATTTTAAAATTTCTGTATTTATCTACGTTTGTCTAAAAGGCTTGTTCTTCATTCTATCTATCTATCTATCTATCTATCTATCTATCTATCTATCTATCTATCTATCTATCTATCTATATGTCTGTCTGTCTATCTATCTATCTTTTCCGTGGGCTTTTCCTTCCACGGCTAAACCTAAACTGTCCTCCCCTCTTTTTACACGAGAACATTACTGTGTGATACACGATCCCTATTGATCGGCCTTTCCTTTTCTTTTTTTTTTCGATCCCTTTTGATCGAACTCCCCCTTTTTCCCTTCCTACGATCCCTTTTGATCGACACCACCATTTTTTTTTCCCCCCTTCCTCCCCCCTCCCAAAAAGAAAAGCTCTACATTGTATTTGTCCCATCTTCGTTGAGCCCTGTGTGGCTAATAAAAGAAATGTATCTATCTATCTATCTATCTATCTATCTATCTATCTATCTATCTATCTATCTATCTATCTATCTATATGTCTGTCTGTCTATCTATCTATCTATCTATCTATCTATCTATTCATCAAATAAACAGTATATGCGTTTTTTTAACGTATAATTATAGCTATGCCGTGCAATATATGCATGAGTATTGTGTATATCTATCTATATATTTCGATATATTTCCCTATACGTGTGTGTGTGTGAGGTGGAGGTAAAGGGTGCAAGCATATGCGTGCGTGTGTGTATATTTATATACATATATAGGTGTATGAGAATACACACATGTGCACGCATACACCATACATACACGCACATATATGCCCCATCGTGTATGCTCTCGTATATACTTAGGTATAGATGAATATCAAGATGTACGCATGTGCACCTATGTACACATGTGTGTGTGTGTAAGTATATGAATGTGTGTGTGTCTATTTGTGTGTGACAGAGAGGGAGAGAGGGAGAGAGACAGAGACAGAGAAAGACAGAGAAAGACAGAGAAAGACAGAAAAACAGAAAGACAGACACACAGACAGATAAAACAAGAGTGTGCTCTGCATGTTTATCTTCACTATTTATTTGCAATCAGCTATTTTCCGTATTTTTTGAAACCGCTCAAATATATTTTCTTCTGATGAAACTCATGTATCACAACCCTTTGAAATACGTAAACTGTTTGAAATTAATTGCTCAAACCCATTAAATATATAACATACTCTCCTATATCATTAATTCACTCTTACAAATTAGTTTAAGTGGGTTTCATCGATTTGTATAATTGAACATGTTTATATTTTCATTCAAACAAACATGCATACATACATGTATATATGTCTGTGTGTGTATAGGTGTGTGTGTGAGTGTTTGAGTGTGTTGTGCATGCGTGAGTGTACATCTATGTGTGTGTGTGTGCGCGCGCGTGTGTGTATGTATTGTCCCATGTACAGTTGAAGGGTCGAAAGATTTGTGACTGAGAATACAAAAAGGGTTCCAACCATGCAATAGTTTTCGTCTTAAGCAGAAGACCATCAAATACCTGACGCAGGTTCTTCCTGAGGAAAAGCTTCTCCGATGTTTATTTCACATACATACATAGGTGCATATATACATACATACATACATGCATACATACATAAATACATGCATACATGCATAATACCTACACATAATACAAGCATACATAATACACACATGCATACATACATTATACATACATACATACATACATAATACATACATACATACTTAAATACATGCATACATGCATAATACATACATACACAATGCATACATACACACATAATACATACATACATACATACACATATATACACATATACCTACATACATAATACATACTCACATACATAATTCATACATACGTACATAATACATACTTCCATACATAATAAATACATCCATATATTATACATACATACATCATACATACATACATCATACATACATACATACATACATACATACTTGCATACATACATAATGCATACATACATACATACATACATACATACATTCTCTATTGGCCGTCCACTCGTGACCGAGGAAGACCATTGCGGACCTTCAGGAACATTCTGCGCTCTAGTACTAACTTACCCTGCTTGACACCATTCTCTACAGGAATGGGTCCCGCCATGCCACCGCCAACATTGACCCAAGCCTCCATCGCATCATGAATTGATTTAATTATAGATGTAAAGTGATCTGGACATCCAAGTTTGCCAAGTATTTTCCATAGAAATGCCTTATTTACAGTATCAAAGGCCTTTGTTAAATCCTGTTTTAGTCTCCGATGGCCTGGGATTGCGACAGGACATTGCTGGGTTACATGTGACCAGCAGCACTAAGACTGACCTGACATAACACATACACGTACACACGTACGTACATACATACTTACATACATATATACATACGTACGTACGTATTTACATACATACATACATACATACATACATACATACATACATACATGCATTTCAGTCGAAGGATTATTAGTGGAAAATTTCCATCGAAACGTCTGCCAAATGCTAGATAAGTAAGTTATGCTTCGACATTTATCAAGTGCAGAGAAAAAATAGCTATTTGGAACACAAAATAAAAGCTATGTGCACTCTTTTAAAATGAGCGAGAAGGAAAATACATACAGACAAATGCTTTGAAACCTGCAGCTCATTATACCTTGATTATATATTTAAATTTCTGTGGAGGCGCAATGGCCCAGTGGTTAGGGCAGCGGACTGGCGGTCATAGGATCGCGGCTTCGATTCCCAGACCGGGCGTTGCGAGTGTTTATTGAGTGAAAACACCTAAAGCTCCACGAGGCTCCGGCAGGGCAAGGTGGCGAACCCTCCTGTACTCATTCACCACAACTTTCTCTCACTCTTACTTCTTGTTTCTGTTGTGCCTGTAATTTAAAGGGTCAGCCTTGTCACACTCTGTGTCACCCTGAATATCCCCGAGAACTACGTTAAGGGTGCACGTGTCTGTGGATTGCTCAGCCACTTGCACGTTAATTTCAGGAGCAGGCTGTTCCGTTGATCGGATCAACTAGAACCCTCGTCGTCGTAAGCGACAGAGTGCCAAGAACATTTAAATTTCTACCAATAACCATTGGTGCATCTATTTTGTAGAAATATACTTCATATATGCATGCATGTGTGTGTTTAAACGGGTGTTGCTACGTATGTACTTAGTTATATGTCTATGTGTTAAGTTATAGTGGTAAGGAAAGAAGGTTTTCATTTTTATTTGCAGATATAAGACAGGTATCACCTTTTCCCGAACTATTAAACCTCATCAACATAATGCAGGATAACCACCTATGTGGATTATTGGATAGGATGTAACATAGATGAAAGGAAAATAGAAATAACGTCTGTCTAATAATATTTATATAATTATATATAAAATTATCAAAGGGAAACAACTTAGCTGAACTAATGGAATGAACTTGGGTATCGAAGTTAAGTGATAATGTTTTGAATGACGTAGGCAAAAAAAAATTTATTGCAATAATTCAGTTTAGGGAAATACATATAAATCGTAAGAGAAACTGAGTAGCAAAATTACACTTTTATCTTTGTTTTGCAGTTAAAATACAACTATGGGTAAGTTTCGGTCTTTTCAACTTCATCAGCACAGTATTGTCTCACGAAGCTTGCCGGTCATTAAATGGACTTTGTCGCTGTTTTTTTATTTCATATAGTTTCACCAACAAAGACTAATTTTAATTAAAACAGACACGCACGCAGACACACTCTCACACATGTATGCATAATCACAAACACACACGCACACAAGTATGTGTATGTGAATGTATGCATGTATGTATATCATTAAGAAATTCTTTTACAAGTTTGTGGTTCGAACTCATTGTTCTACAATTTGAGAAAATGTTTCCTATTCCAGTTATGAATTAACCAATACCTTGGTTTAGACGGAAAAATTGCTTAATTCTATTGTACATATGTGCATGTGCATGCATACATTATTGTGTATATATTTTTACATGCTTCTAAACACTAGGGTGTGTTTTCGTGTTATGTTCCTTTATACCCCTTAACTCAAACGTTCTACTATTCGACATTGGTATAATCATTACAACTCTACAATATTTACTGCGCTCGATACGATAATCTAACACACTTAAGATGGTGCATGGCCGTAGCCCAGTCAATGCAACCAGTAAATAAAAAAAAATGAATAGCAATTTCTAAAAGCACGGTCTTTCAGACTTCAGCGTCTTAATTACTGACCAATGAAAATTTCTGATTTCACAAAATGAATTATCGATCTCTCAGCAGGTTAAACACCACACGCTGAAATCAATCAGTTGTAATTCTTCTAAATGCTCTCTCTTCTTTATTATATCAATATTTTTTATATAACTAATAGAATAAGGCTTTCAATCAAAGGCAAAATGAATTGTAAATATATGTCGTCTCGACCTGCCCCCGGAGAGTAGAAATGCGAAGCCGACTTCAGTAGAAGTTGAACTTAGAATATAAAGAAATAATATTTCTCGATATATTGATAAAATAATATTCTATAATGCCAAAAGAAGGCGGCGAGTTGGCAGAACCGTTAGCTCTCCGGGCGAAATGCTTAGTGATATTTCGTCTGCCGTTACGTTCTGAGTTCAAATTCCACCGCGGTCGACTTTGCTTTTCATCCTTTTGGATTCGATAAATTAAGTACCAGTTACGCACTGGAGTCAATGTGATCGATTTAATCCGTTTGTCTGTCCTTGTTTGTCCCCTCTATGTTTAGCCCCTTGTGGGCAATAAAGAAATAAGAAACGTTAGCACGCTGGGCGAAACGCTTAGCGGTATTTTGTCTGTCGATTTTGCTTTACATCCTTTCGGCGTCGATAAATTAAGTATCAGTTGCCTACTAGGGTCTTTCTAATTGATTAGCCCCTCCCCCCAAAAAAAATTTCGGGCCTAGTCCCTTAAGTAGATAAGAATTATTAGCAGGTCGGACAAAAGACTTAGCGGCAATTTTTCTGGATTTACAATTTGAGTTCAAATTTCACTAGAGTCGATTTTGCTCTTCATTTTTTCAGCGTCGATAAAAAACGTACCAGTTGATTACTGGGATCGATATAGTAAAAAAACCCATTTCCTCCAAACATTCAAGGCTTTGTGTCTATAATTGAAAGTAAAGGATTCTATAGTACCAAGAATTTTGGGGTTTTAACAGAAAGCTGTTTGCACATACAAGGATATTGTTTTCCTTAATATTTACCGCCTAGATCGACTTTATTTTTCATCCTTCCAGAGTCCATAAAATAAGCACCGGTTGACCACTGGGAGCAATGTAATCAACTTCCTTTTCCCCGAAATTGCTGGCCTTGTGCCAAAATTTGAAACTAATATACACAACCTAAGTGAATCGAGAAGATTCTCAATTGTATGTCTTTATATCGAAACTTTGGCGCAACTTAATTTGTTTTTCCGTCTATTCAGAGAATGTGGCTGACTGGTTAAATAAGGAATATAAAATACGCCGATATATTTGCATCATGTCGCATATTATCGCTTACACGTTATGTAAGCTGCCAAAGTACATAGTTTTCCACATATCCACTCCACTGAACTGTAAATAGGTCCCATATCAAACGAAAGAACCACGACCTTAAAGGTTTTAGTCGAATGAATCAGTCCCGGCACATATTTTTATTTTAAAGTCTGGTAATTATGTGATGTGTTTCTTTTGACGGACAGCAAGGTTACAGACGTAAACAAACAAAACTGGTTAGCAATTGGTAGTGCTTGGACAAACAACACTCTTTCTCTCTCTCACACACACACACACACACACTTACACAAACGAGGGGGTGCTGAAAAATTCCTGGCTTTAAGGGTATCGTGAAAGGCCTCGTTGGAGTCAGAAAGCCCAACCTTCCGAGTTCTTTCATGGAGTTAGAAAAACTGAAGGACTGCTGCAAAAAAGGGAATCTAACACATTCCCTTTTTGGAATATATTGAATAAAATCATAATTCACTGGTCCTCCTGTACTTTCTTTTACCCATGTGTGTGTTTCTGTGTGTGCGCGCGCGCGTGTGTGTGTGCGCGCGCGCGCGTGCGTGTAACGGTCTTCTTTCAAGCTGTGTCTACCAAATCCGGTCAGAAAGCTTCGGTCGACCCGAGGATCTAATAGAAAACATATGCCCGGGGTAACACGTAGTGGTACTGAGCTCGGAATCGTGTGGTTGGAAAGCGACGTTTTCTTACCAAACAGCCACGCCAACGCCTGAAGGCAACATACTATAACTGAATAATACATAAATGTAATAACCCTTAATTTTGTGGGACCAAACAACGAAAGAGCAGATCTTAACTCAAAACCATTCAGACCTAACACGTGCCTCATCTTTGAATGGCTGGCTCATGGTATGAGATATATTTGCCTGTTATTTTTAGCAAGTTGAACGGCTGCATAGTGGCTCACTCATTGGCGCGTTGAATTGTAGTTAGTTGCAGTGAGAAGAAATTATTATTGTCATTGTTGTTGGTGTTGTTGTTATTATTATTATTATTATTATTATTATTATTATTATTATTATTATTATTATTATTATTATTATTATTATTGCTGTTGTCGTTGTTATTGCTGTTGTTATAGATAATCATACTGCTGCTTTAACTTACTATGAGATATCGATTTTCTCTCAGCGAGGCAGACGGCCAATTTCCGCAGGAAGCAGGTGTAGTTCATGTAGATGAAAGAATCGATCCCTATTGCGGTATTTATTTGCCAATTTCTATGTTTTGATTTCAAATTCCGTTGAAGTCAAGTTTATCTTTCATCTTTGAGAAGATATTAAAACAATCCCAATCAAATACTCAAGAAAATTCAATCGATTTTTTCCTTCATTCTCTTATATATATCATTGCACTTATGCTCATGTGAGTAAGTCGTTTTATTCATTAAAGTTAAGGCTGCGAGGTGGCAGAATCGTTAACACACCGGCAAAATGCTTAACAGTACTTCGTTGGCTTTTCCGTCCTGAGTTCAAATGCCGTAAGGGTTGACTTGCCTTTCATCCATTCTTTCGGAATCGACAAAATAAGTACTAGTTCAGGACTGGAGTCGATTAAATAGACGTACCGCTCCCCCGAAATTGCCAGCCTTGTTCCGAAATTTGAGATCAATTGTAATTAAGGCGTCAAACTGGCAGAATCATTAGCATGCCGGATAAAATGCTTAGCTCATCTCGTCCGACTTTCCGTTCTGAGATCAAATTCTGCTGAGGTCAACTTTATCTTTCATTCTTTCGTGGTCGATAAATAAACACCAGTTGAGCGCTGAGGTCGATGTAATCGACTGAGCCCCTCCTCTGAAATTGCTGGCCTCGTGCCAGAATTTGAAACCAGTATTAATAATAATTGCTTGTTTATTTAATTAATTAATGAGCAACGATAACTACTTCAAATGTTGGCACAAGACCAGAAATGCCAGGTCGATAAACATGGAGTAGTACTTTGTTTTGTCGATGCCGAAACGATAAATGACATTAATTGTTTCAAATATTGATACAAGACCAGCAATTTTAGAATAGGTTTTAAGTCGATCATAACGACCTTAGTATTTACTGGTACCATATTTTATCGATCACGAAGGATAGAAAGTAAAGTCGCCTTAATGAGTCGGCCATTCTACCAGTGGGTTGAATGTATTGGATTGAGTGAAAAGATGTTTCAAATTTTTACCGATGGTTTTTGGCAATTGTTGTCTTTATGATATATTATTAATTTGATACAACTTGTTGTCCAATCGTTGCTGAACTGTTTAGTCTTTATTTTTATGTATAACATAAAAACATTAAATGTTTATTCTTTATTCTACAGCTTTGGTAATGAGTGGTGAACAGATTGCAATTAGAAGCATTTTATGTTGCAAGTGGAAAAAAACGACTGAGTGCAAGAGCAACAGCAAAAGAATTTAATGATGTGGAAGGCCCATGAACTGTAAACGAGTTTCTGACACAAAACTGGTTCTCACGTTTCAAAGAAAGTGACACCAGCCTCGAAGACAAAGCAGCGGCAAGGAGACTTTCTGTTGTGGAGAATGTGATATTGCTTGAAATGTCTGAAAAACAGCCAAGCACAAGGGCTGGCACATTGTTGGAAGAACATTGTCTTTCACAAA
>NC_142937.1:24253913-24281413 GCF_046866305.1 Octopus bimaculoides
GCCAGATTGGAGCAATATCGAGAATAACCAGCCAAAATTGCACAGATAATCTGGATCTCGACTGAAGAGAGAAAACTCCGAATGACATATCCATGTTTTCTTTGTATCGCCTATCTCTATGTTTTGTCCGTTTCTTGTATCACCTAACTGTCTGGATGTTTTGCGCTCTTGTCCAATTTTGTATTTTTTATGTATATATATATATATATATATATATATATATATATATATATATATATATATAGCGGCGTATGTACACTTTGTCTCGTATATGTAAGTACACATTTTTCTAAATCTTGTATGACTATTTCTGTCTATCAGCCTCTTTCACCCTTATTCGTTCATTCCACTGTTTGTTCTTTCGTTCCCCCTCGCTCACATTTCCTTGCCTTCTCTTCTCCCTCCACTTTTCACTTCACTGTGTCCCTGTCATTCTTTCTCGCGCCTCCCTAATTCTTTTGTTCCCCTACCTCTACCTTTCTCTTCTCTTCTCCTGTGACCGGTGTTCAGCCAAGTCTGACCTTTCTTTTTTTGGGCGGCCGTTGTGCGTGCAACATCGTTATTTCTCCCTGTGCCTGTGAAATCTTGTATCCCGGCTGTAAGGCCTTCTTTCCATATACATCAGCTTAATTTTATTCGTCCTTAGTCGAAAGACATCTGTTGTTATGTCCCGTTATTATTCCTACTGTATTTGTGTAACATTGTTCGTTTTTTTTTTCGTACTTGTTCTTGTATACATTAGCTGCTTTCTTCCAAGGAATCTAATAGTCTTAGCTTAGTTTTTCCTTGGGGCTGGCCAGATTGGAGCAATATCGAGAATAACCAGCCGAAATTGCAAAGATAATCTGAATCTCGACTGAAGAGAGAAAACTCCGAATGACCTGTCCGTGTTTTCTTTGTATCGTCTATCTGGATGTTTTGTCCCTTTCTTGTATCACCTAACTGTCTGAATGTTTTGCGTTCTTGTCCCATTTTCTATCATATATATATATATATATATATGTATATATATATATATATATATATATATATATGAATGTATGTATGTATATATATATATATATACATACATATATATATATATATGTGTGTATATATATATATATATATATATATATATATATATATATATATATATATATATGCACATATATACATATATACATATTCGATTATCTCCCCTATACCGGAAGACATCCCTAATTACCTCCCCCTATCTAGAACTCTTCTTTTTCAGACTGGAGCGAACACGTTACAATGAAGTAGAGAAATTTGAAAAGACAACACGAAACCGGTTATTTCTCAAAATACAATGTTTATATACCAAAAAGATTTTATAACATTTTCTAACATTTTTCTGACATAATTTAAATATATACTTTAACCATGTAACACAAGCCTTCTGTAGTTTTTTCACTCTTATTATCTTTTATATACATATACATATATATATATATATATATATATATATATATATATATATATATATATATATATATATATATATATATATATATATATACATATATATGTATGTATGTATAGTTAAATAACTTACCTTTATGATATAGGTAAGCTATTTATTAAATTATATATGGCAATAATATTTAGCTGTATTTTAATGCAATTCCGGTTTTTAAGAAACTTGAAAGAGAATACTGGTCTTAAATGTGAAGAATCACAATTGGGATATAGTTCTGCTTCATTCTGCTTCGTTGCAATGTTAAAGATATATATCCTCTGGTTGAACTTTTGTTTTATTGTTCAGTCAGAGATAGAAGAGCATCGAATATGAGATTTTGAGTGTCTCCAAAACTAGTCAGGGGAACGAGCAGAAGAAACCATAATTCATTTGTTATTGAAGAAGAAAGACCAACAAAATACTGAGTTATCATTTAATCGCGGACCTATTCGAAATGCTTCCAACATAACGGTCTCAATTAGTCAGGCAGTTTTATTACATTAGGCTATAGATTAAATAATTAATTAATCACAATTATTTATTAATGTAAATTTAATAATGATTACAAGTGAAGGATTCACATGTAATAATTAGCTTTTGTATGTTGTCAAACATTTGAGATAGTGACAACGTAGCGGAATGAAAAGAAAATATGCTTGTGTGTTAGTGTTTCCGTATATATGTGTGTATGTGTTTGCCTGAGTTTACGTTTATGTGAGTGTACATATACTTGTGTGTACTTTTGTATCTAGCTTGTCTGCTTCTCTGTCTCTCTCTCTGTCTCTCTCTCTCTTTCTTTCTCTCTTTCTCTCTGTAGATGGCAGTGGGAGACATTTTACTTTCATTAAATTTCAAATACAATTTATTACGTGGTATGGATGCTGTTTTAAAAAGAAACGAATTATATTTTTAATTTCACAAACACACATCGTTTCATAAATTATGTATAATACGTACACACACACTAGTACACACACACACACACAGACGCATACACACATAAATATATATGCCATAGTATAGAATATATTTTCAAAAGGAAAGACTCCCATATTCAATTTCATAGACATACACACACAGACACATTCACACATATACAGCAAGTTGCATGGTATGGAAGATAACATTTCCAAAGAAAGAAAAAAATCATTTAATATCTAACATTTAACAACAGATTTGCTGTTCTCTATAATTAATGAAACTGTCATTTATATAATGACACAGGTGTATAACTTTCTTAATATGAAGCAGCATAAATTTAGGAAGTAATTCTGTTTTAGAATATGTGAGAGAATGTGTTTGACACTATGTAAGTCTTTATGTGTGTGTGTTTGTGTGTCTTTGTGCATGTATGTGTGTGCTTGCATCATATATGAATCTATGTATATGTATAAATATATGCATATGTGTATGTATTTGTGTGCAGTAATATATATATATATATATATATATATATATATATATATATAGAGAGAGAGAGAGAGAGAGAGAGAGAGAGAGGTAGGTAGACAGATAGAGAGACATTAATATATTCACGTATGTATATGTAGACATATATATGTATGTATATGTATTTGTGCATGTATGTATATAGATACACCCAAACATGAAAATACATACGTGCGCACGCACACACATACATACATACATACATACATACATACATAGACGAACACATATAAATACATACATATATATATATGCTAAAACTTTCCAATGAATACACATCTGGCCTCTGTTTACATTTAGAGACACATTGCAATTGCGTAAAACCAAACACACACACACACGTGTGTGTGTGTGTGTGTGTGTGTGTGTGTATATACGTATACGTTCGTATGTCTATATATGCATGTATACGTGTACGCATATACATAGGTATCCGTACAGGTGTTACGCATGCGCAAATATAAATGGCATCGCATGTGTAGATGTTATTAAATTAATGTTTTACATATTTTGACAGTAAATTCGACAGCTTTTGACAGTCTCTTTGACAGCTTGTAGCTATAACCTTCTGATCAGGCGTGTTCTTTCTGGTTTTATGACACCCAGTACCTAAGATTGGCACTCGTTACTAATCACGTAATATATATTTGGTACAAAACCGAAGCTTTCAGACAGAGAGGGATAAATGCAGGTCTTTCCAATTGTTCGGCAGAGATAAATATTTTTTTCAAAATTCTTTAAAATTATGTTCGCGTCTTTTGTGTAACTGATTTCAACAATTGTGTTTCGGTACTTTTCTGTGTTCTTGACCATTGTTGTACTTGGTCTGTTATGCTTTCATTTTATTGGTGTTTTGACAACGACATTACACAAACACTCATTCAAATTATGCCCTCAGCATCACCGCTTCTTCTTCATTTGTCTTCTTCGAATGATCTATCCAGCAGATTCCATAATGTTCTAGCCACGATATCATGTCTCTAGAAATAATCAAGTTGTGTTAGCTCTAGGTTATGTCTACATATACACTCATGTATACGGTCATATATGTGTATATATATATATATGTATTTGCGTGTGTTTGTATCTGCTTCTGTGCGTGTGCGTACATATATATATATAAACATGTACATATAGATGTGTGTATATATATGTATATACATATATGCATACATACATAAATATATATATATATCTAATATGTATATTCATTATATTTAATATATAAGGAGAGAGAGAGAGAGACGCATTCTATATATATATATATGGAATATGTGTATATATATATATATATATATATATATATATATATATATATATACGTATATGTATATATATATATATATATATATATATATATATATATATATATATATATATATATATATATATATATATACATACATATTCTATATATATATATTTTATCTATTTTATATATATCTGTGTGTGTATATATATTTGTAGATATATTACATATATTATACGTGTTATATGCATGCATGTATGTATACACGCGCGCTCATACATGCTAAGATTTCCCAATGTATATACATTTACTGCTTATCAAGAATATCTCCGTTGCTAACTCACTTAAGATTGTACGAATGGCCAGATATGTGTATGCATGTGTGTGTACGTATGTACGAAATTACGTAAAGATATATGTGTGTGTATGTGTGTAAGTAAGTATGCATGTATGTATTTATTGATACGGTAAATATGCGTATTACACGTGGGCGCTGCCATGGATAACATTGCACATGTAGATCGTATTACTAGCAGAGATGCCTGAAATCAGTTTTCTTAGGCAACCTATCTATGATATAATGGCATGAAGTGAAGATTCTTACGAATAGATCTGTTAGGAGCCGCGTATTTTTCTGCTTACCCAACCAAATTATTTGAGAGTAACACCATCATTGTTAACACCTCGACAAATATTTTTAACTTTGCCTTTAGTAGAGTTATAAATCGGAAAGTATCTATTCCGTCCCCTTCCCAACTTGTTGGCATTGTACCTCAGTAGTGCTATTGCCTACCAACTAACGGAACTTGAAATTTTCCGTTTTGCTGCCATTTGCAGTATACATTTGCCAAGTTATAACCGAATAAGTCTGGCATGTATTTGTAAAATTCATCGTCCAGACCACCTAAACTGGGCAATTTTCCCTACGTGCAACCATTCACCGCCTTCAGTATATCAACTACCATTAATGTTTTTTTGTAGTAGCTCGCATCTTCTGCCGGGAGCCGTTGAAGACTTTTGAGATAACCGCTAAAGTATACTACCATCTCCGACCGATCGCTTTCTTCGAGCGTCTCTAGTGTATCAAAGACCGAATTGCAGCTTTCTCTTCCTGTTGACACCGAGTTTAAGTGCACGTATCTTTGCTCTAGCAAATTAGCCTTCGTATTTTCCGTAGGAGTAATGGTCAAAAGTCATTCTCTTTGCTAACACGGCGGCCATATGTATTTCTTAATTATTTCTTCAACTTTCTCATTAGTATCCTGCCTAATTTATTCCTCTCTATCGTTACTTCTTCCCTAAAGAGTCTCTCTTTCTCTCTGCTACAATTTCTCCAGCCACCCTCTTCACGGTAAGTCACCACTTTTTTCATGGCAACCCCGTTCAACTGAGGCATTACGAGATCGCGCCGGTGATGACACGTTCAGTTTTCAGAAGCCAGGTCCCAGTCTATGCAAGTTTGTAAAAACCTAACATTATAACTCACTGTTGGTACAACGAAAATTCTATCAAGGTACACTCTCTACGTTGTACTATGACCACTCTGTTTCCACACTGGCGCAATAAAGTGACGTTTCAGATTGTTGGAAATGCCTGAACAAGTTTCTGAATACGTTTCACCTTTTCGTCTATGCTAAATCCAATTTAAAATTCAGTTTCTACCTTTCCGCCCCAATACTAAAGAGAAGAACCTGTATACTAAACTTGAAGAAATTTTGGCCGTTCTAATCAATAAGGGCGTTAATCGTTACTAATCTGGATGCACTGACTTTACTGCTTCTCACATCCAGCAGCACCAACTTACCGTTCTGAAAAATCATCCTTACCTCATGTTTCAACCTTTTCCAAAGTAACAGATGTTCTCGATCCTGACATGCCACAAGATGAGTACGCATCATTTCGTCAAAAATGGTTCGAACGTGTGCGTTCCTGAAATTCTTATTTCAATGATAGCTACAGTATTCTTGTGTTGAGAATACTGAAGTCATTGAATAAATTACCTTTTCTTTAAGCCGAACTCCAGGGAAATTTAAGGAAATATTTCTGGAAAAAATTGTTAACTTTATGGATTTGAAATACGATCTGGAATCCAGGTGAAAGTTTGTTAACATTCCATTCATCTTTCTGAGAGAATGTTTTCGTTTAGCTAATTGAAAAAATGTTTCTTTCATGTAACACTGTCATTAAATAGTGTAAGATACATATCAGATGCAAGTTATGTATGCTGGAGAAGGAGATATAATGAGATGATGTAACCTCTCCACATAACTGTCTCGGTTTCACACTCGCGAAAGGCAGACCAGACATAAGCAACCGATGTAGACGAAGCTGAGGGCTTAGTCTTGTTCTCTGACTCAATATCAAACTCCAACCAATTACCTCATGGTCAACAATTAGCTGCATATGATATTGGACTACTTGTTATTTGTAGTAAAACCAAATTCATTGCTCCCATCTGTCAAGTCAATGGTTTCACTTATCTCGGTTCAGGAACAATCTCAACTGGAAAGGTTGTAAAAATCGGACAGCCAAAGTATTGTCGTCCCTAAACAAACTGGATGTTGCAAACTTGATGTTGCAAATCAACCGTGTCAGACAACATAAAGAGTAATTTTTTTTCCGTACAGCGGTAGAGTCAGTCCTTTTATAAGGAGCAACAGCACACATGCTTACCAAACAAACTGGAATCCAAGTTCGGTGGGACTTACACCTGATTGTTAATAGTAGTCTTAAACATATCTTGGAGAACTTATCCCACCAGAAAAAAGCCAGCTGTTTCGATATTTCCTGTCTGTTTCCACCATTGGAAAGGAAAAGCTCTTGCGCTTTGCAGGACATTGCTGGTGAGCTAAACAAAAGCTGGCAAGTGAGATACTGCTATAGATGCCAAAGCATGGCCGTACTTGAGCTAGTCGTCCGAACACGGTGTATGTGTCTCACCAGAGACATTGGATGCTTTCCTGAAGAATTCTCCCAATTAATGCAGAACCGAAATGGATGCCGCGTGCGGATTAAAAACATCCAAGTAAGTTCGACCAGATGATGATGAATTATAATTGTGCTTTGCGGGTTTCTGCTTATTTTGCTCCACGTTCTAGTTTAAAGTGAAGAAGACTAAGAGCAAATGCAATTAATATTATCAGCTTTTACGGCATTGGAAATAACTAATGATGAACGGCGTAAAGTTACAGAGTGCAAAGATTTTCAATCTCTGTGGGTTCAAGGCTTAGGTTACAGAGATGTAGTAGAAATTAGTGGATCGAGTATACACGTGGGGAATGTGTAGCTTAGGCAGCATTAGCATGCGACAATAGCTTGATTCGCATGTCTTGTACTTAAACGGTAAAGAGCCTTTTAAATTTAAAGCCCAGTCGGTGTATAATGTCGTTGATTAGCAAGTCAGAACAGATGAATCTGAGATGCAAATTAAACACAGAAATAAAAAAAATTATCAGCAAAAGAAATCGACTTTTAGCATTTTGAATATGGATAGCTGATGATAATGGATTCATATCCAAATATAGAGAGCGATGTAAATCAAAAGACGAATTTAAAATGCACTCAGGTATTATAATGTTATGTAAGGAGTAGAGGAAAGAAAAATATAAACAAACTTCCCTTTTACAATATTTCAAACAAGCACTTTTAAAATGTTCAGGGTTTTTTTTTTGGCATGTGTTGATGGAAGTCAATAAACTTCAAAAACAAAAATAAGAACGAATATTGCTTCCATTTAATTTAATTTCTTCTTTATTGATATCGATTCTTATACGAATTTTTTTTAAGCTATTTCAGGTAATTTATTTTTGCTTATTTTTAAAATCTAGATTCCATCGAAAATTTTTTATGTACACACACACACACGTACACACACACATACACACCCACGCACGCGCGCGCACACACACACATACACACCCACCAACACATATACACACACACACACACATTTTATACATGTGTGTCTATACACGCGCATGTACGCATATCCAAATGCTTTGGTGTCATTACGGTACGCATTTTCCGCTCTAATTAGGATATGCATTTACAAGCACTCACACACACGCAAATTCACACACTTATGTATATATTGTAGGTTACAAAGCATATATCTCCTCTTCAGGACATATCATATTTAGTCTTGGTGAGGCATTTTACTTTTCCATGGAAGTGCTCAACAGATGTCTATGTAAACCCTAAATTCTTTGGGACTACGACATTAAGCCTGTATAGTGCAAGAACAATGAAGCCAGCTTCTGATACACAACATAAACAAAACATAGATGAAAATATGCATACATAAGTCCTCTGCTAAAGAAGGTTCTATTCTGTGTTCTTTTTCTTTCTTTTTATTTCTTATTTTAATAACTACCTCTCGTCCAGAGGTGTATATAATATAATTTCACTGCAACCAGTAATATAAAGCTGTGCAGCTTTTATATACATTGTCTTACTTAAAGTTTCCATGTTGAGTATGACATTTTAGTTGTTTAATCCGAAGATAGATCTTTGGCCATGATTTTGTAGGCCGTCCAACGTTACAGAAATTCATGTGGCTGATATTTAGTTTGCGTTCAGAACTGCTGGATGAACGTAGGTGGAATTGAAAGCTATTAACGCTCTGGAGAAGGAATATTAGATTAATCAAACGAAAGAGCTCTGGTCGTTACCACCACATACCTTTCCAGACTAGAGAGATTGATGCGGCTTATTCTACCAAGAGAGAAGACATAGGTAGAAGGGTAGTGAAAAATATTGAGGTTTTGGCCAGGAAATACTGTAACAATTGTTAGTATGGGACCTGGAGGTGAGACACATTACGAGTGATGGCATGAGGATAGAAGAAGCAGAGTTTGTTGTAGCAGAACAGACTGGAGAAAGAAATTTTCTCATCATTGTTCGTGTGTGTGTGTGTGTGTGTGTGTGTGTGTGTGTGTGTGTGTGTGTGTGTGTGTGTGTGTGTGTGTGTGTGTGTGTGTGTGCGTGCGTGCGTGCGTGCGTGCGTGCGTGCGTGCGTGCGTGCGTGTGGGGCGGAGGGACGATAGTTCGGAACGATTTCTAGCAGGTCGAGCGATCATAAATAGAACCTCGTCTTTGGCTCGCTCTATATACTCCATTTACAAGAGCTGTTTGAAGAATAGAGCCAGCATAATAGCGTTGCCAAGGTGGCTCCGAACAAAAGATTTCCAGTGAATGTTTACACAATCATATACAAATCAAGTTAATAGCTGAGGTCAGTAAACCATAATTTCTTAGTTCTGGCTGTAGAATTAAATTCCGTTAAGAAATGAACTACTTTCCAACCGTAGCACTGATCTTTGACATTTTAGAGAACGATGACCATCATTTTTGCTCAGGTCTTTCGAAATTCGACTCGTGTCGAATACATTATTATCCAAAACGGAGATAATATTTCTCCTCCTCTTCCTTCTTCTCCACACCTTATCTCCCACCTCCTCCTCCACTTCCTTATTCTTCCTCCTCCTGTTTCTAAATATCAAAAATAACAATAATTATGATCATAATGATAATCATTTATTTTATTTGCCACAGGGATAAGGTTGAGGAATATATTATAAGGGCAGTATGTAACTTATGAGGAAAGGCGTACATAGATGGCAAGGAGAAGAGCTATGTCAATAAAACTACAATTCAGTCTTCCTGATATAGGACAATTTCCAACAAGGGCCAATCAAGGAACCCCACAGTTCCAGGATCATCCTGATCACCTTAGACTACCAGCCTTGTTAGTTGAGAAGGTGGAGGTGTGTACACCCTGCTTTCTCCACTGCACACATCATACCTTTCTACTTCCTTCCTATGTATACCTGTCCTGACCCATGTGTGTGTGTGTGTGTGTGTGTGTGTGTATGTGTGTGTGTGTGTGTGTGTGTGTGTGTGTGTGTGTGTGTGTGTGTGTGTGTGTGTGTGTGTGTGTGTGTGTGCGTGCGTGTGTGTGTGTGTGTGTAGATATATTTGATATAAGCACCTCTGCTGAGAATCCAGTAGCTGTAGAGCTCGGAATTCGTTTAACGCTGTTCATCATTTACTTAGTCCTCGGAGAAATGGTTAAATTCTTCATGTTTGTATGTCTGCTATGTAGGGTTTTATCTATATGCACACGCACGCATATACGCGCGCGTACTCAGACACACACACACACACACACACATATATATACACATACCAACAGCGTGTTCTATGTTAGTTTCATATGAAAGTAATGACAATTCTTCACATATCTTCTACTCTTCGTATGTAAATGTGTGCTTATGTATGCATATGTATGTGTACGTGTACGTACACACACACACATACATACATACATACATACATACATATGTACATGCATACACATACATATATAGATACATTCATACTTACGTACATACATACACACATGCACACATACATAAATGTATGCATACATACACACATACACACATATATAAATGCATACATACATACATACATACTTACATAAATGCATGCATACATACACACATACACACATATATAAATGCGTACATACATACACATACATACATACATACAGACAGACAGACATACATACATACATAATTATATGTCATTTGCATGTGACGCGTGCATGAACTGAGGAATGCATCTATGTACATACACGCGTTTAACTAGGGTCTTCTCTATTTTATTTAAACTAAATATGACATAATTCCAAAGGAATTTCACAAGCGATAGACATTGCTTATTCTTCCACAAGAAAAATATATTAGAAGTGGTAATATTCATTGAGCGAGCTGTTAATAATTTCATTATCTGCAATGAATGTAGTGACTCGGTCGCTAATATCGTTTCATGTTCGTGTTCAGAGTTGGATTTTCGGTTTTCTTAAAATGAAAATATCATGCAGTGCATCTCTGTTGCAACATGCTCAGCAAAGGTCAATAGTGCTGTAATTTATACATAATTCTAACATGAGATTTGATAAATAAATTCTGCTACTTAAATCAATGAGAAGAAACTGTACAACGAATTAAGAAGATCGTGAGAATCGACTCATCGGATTAGTCGAAAGAAAGAAAATCGAGAAAGATTGAGAAACATCGAGAAATTAAGCAAAGATTCATGGAGAGAATCTAAGAAAAATTTACGACGTTGTTTTACAAAAACTGTCAACCTTATTTCGAAACAAGGTTTGCCGTACGTTTTATTGGTTTGTTTAAAGGAGTTACTTCAGTGCAGCGGATTTGACGTATTACTGTCATATATTTAGTGAGTTCTGTCTGTTTGCGGATTTGGGTTATCATCAGCAAGAAATATTCATCATGCAAATAGTATTGCATGATTTAGCATAACCCGTGTAGATTTATGCATTATAAAATGTTATTTCACTCTGAATCAACTATTATTTCTTTTTTCGTTTTATTTTTATTTCCGAAGCGTGCGATTCGCTAAGATATTAATCTGAGATGCTTATAAACCAGCTCTCACAATGCACGAATATAAACCTTTCGAATAACTGAATAACTCATTGCAAGCTGCTGACGATTTGGGAGAAGCGATTGCAGATTAAGCAAATACATTTTTAGTCCTATTCTTTCCTTGCCAATGTTTTTCCTCCACCCCAACAGACATTTATTATCATTTTTTTTATACAAGTTTTCTGAGAATGCATGTGTTTTAATAGATATTGTGCAATGCTTCATTGGCGGATTGGGAAACGGTTAAATATCTAACATTAGTTTTTAATTATCTTTTAGAACGCGAAGAAAAACATTCATGTTAGGGCTGAAATTAATTAAACCATTAACGTAATAAAATAGCTAACATGATTGTTAGCGTTACAGTTAATTAAGCTCTTTACCAAAATTAAATGGCTAATATGGCCGCCAACGAGCAGTAGTATTACCAGCGTACAAAAATATTAATTAGATCGTAGCAGTGTTATATTAGCCGAATAAAGCAGGAATGTTGTTATAATATTACCCTTTTGTTTAGTTTAATGATAGATACATTTCTTTTATTAGCCACACAGGGCTCAACGAAGATGGGACAAATACAATGTAGAGCTTTTCTTTTTGGGAGGGGGAAGGAAGGAAAAAAAAAAAAAATTGGTGGTGTCGATCAAAAGGGATCGTAGGAAGGGAAAAAGGGGCAGTTCGATCAAAAGGGATCGAAAAAAAAAGAAAAGGAAAGGCCGATCAATAGGGATCGTGTATCACACAGTAATGTTCTCGTGTAAAAAGAGGGGAGGACAGTTTAGGTTTAGCCGTGGAAGGAAAAGCCCACGGAAAAGACCACGGTAACCTTGGTCAATATTCTCATTGAAGAAACTATAACAGTAAGTGACTCTCTTTTGCCTTTTTGTTTGTTTTTTTTTCTTGTTCATAGGGTTATGCTCAAGATGGCTCCGTCGTTCACACGTGCCATCCTTGCTACATTCACCCATCTTTTTTTGAAGCATTCACTAGACAAGACTTCCCTTTCTACTCTCACCTTCCTCTTCAGGTGATACTTGAAAAAGTTGATGAGAGATTGCCCAGAGAGGAAAGTCTTTGTCTCTAGACCTTTCAGACGCGTCCACCATACACATTCTTTCGCCATAGCCACAAGTACGATGAAAATAGCTCTTCCTTCCCGTTTAAAGGAAGGAGGCGCGACAATATTCACGATAGACTCGGCTGATAGACCGACTCATTCCACACGCGATAGCAGTTGTTCGACGTAAGCCCACAGCTCGGAAATGGTGGGACACTGTACGAGTGCGTGCAGAACGGTTTCGTCGCTCTGCCGGCATCTCGGACAGGTCGGCTCCGTGTTTCTCGAGCCATGCCTGTAGAGCTTATCCCGAACGGGTAGTGCTTCTCGATAGCACTGCCAGGCCAGGGATCTCTGGAAGTTGTCCATAGGTCCCGGCCCGAAGGTCGTCTTAAACAGGCGGGTCAGGTATTCCTCGTCGACGCCCAGGTTCGCCCCGAGATCGTCGTCGTACCTTCCCTCCACTAATCCACTATAGAATGCGTTAGTTGTGATGCAGTCGCTCAAGGTTGACCCGGGTTGTTGGAGTTGCCGAAGAGCAGCGCGACACTCGCGGTGCCATTCGCCCTTCCTCGGCCTCTTCTTGATCCATGACTGCAGTTCGGTCATGGAGACGAGCTGCGGGAAAGCGCGCCGCACAAACGGTGACCACACCTGTTCACCGCTGTCTACGTAGAGCCGGAGATGTCGCAGTCTCAGCGCGTGTCTGCGCATCATCAACCACGGCATGCCCAGTCCTCCTTTTAACGGGTGTTGGCAGCAAACGGATCGCCTAACCATCGGAACGCTTCCTTTCCACAAGAAGCGGAAGAGGATGCGCTCCAGTTTGGTGATGGTAGGGTCGGGACAAGGAACGACGGTCAGGCGGTAGTAGATGACGGACGCGATGTACGTGTTCGCCACCTCCGCCCGACCTTTCAGGGAAAGCTTCCTCTCGGCCCATTGCCGGGCTAGAGTGGCCACCCTTCTCGTTATCTCGTCCCAGTTCTTCTCCGTTTGGAGGTCTGGACCAAACCAGACCCCGAGCATCTCAACCGGACCGTCAGTCCAACGTCCCACGACGGAGGCGCTACTTGACGGCATGGGGTTGCTTCTCCAGGTGCCGAGCCGCAAGCCCACTGACTTATCCCGGTTGATTTTCGCTCCCGTTACCGCTTCGTAGTCTCTCAGTGTCTCGCCGACAAGCTCGATGTGCTTTTGGCTAGACACTATGACGGTGACGTCGTCCGCGTATGCCGACACGCTCGTCCCGCATCCCAACTCTCGCGGGATGCCCCTCAGCGTCGCCAGCTTCCGCAGTAGTGGCTCGAGAGTCAACACGTACAGAAGCGACGAGAGGGGGCATCCCTGACGGACCGAACGTGCAATGTCGAAGGGTCTTGATAGATGCCCATTGACGCGAACTACCGAACGGATGCCTTTGTACAAGGCAGCCATCCAGCCGCGGAAAATGGGACCGAAGCCGGCTGCTATGAGGACAGCCTCCAAGTATTGATGGTCTACCCTATCGAAAGCTTTCGATTGATCTAAATTGATCAGGGCCCCACCCATGCCAGGTTCCTTAACTACCCTCTCTATGATGTAGCGCATCAGATGGAGGTTGTCATGGATGCTCCTGCCCGGCACCGCGCACGTTTGCGCCTTGCCGATCAGTTTCTCGATGACAAGCGCCAACCGCTTGGCTAACACCTTGGCCAAAATTTTCAAGTCTGCATTGAACAGAGTGATGGGCCTAAAGTTATCTATGACGTCCCCCTTGTTTGGATCTTTCTTCAGCAGCGTTACGGCTCCTCGACTCACAAAACCGGGAATGCTCCCGTTTTGCTGCCAGTTGCAGTACACCGCCACCAAGACGTCTCCAAACAAGTCTGGCTTACAGTTGTAAAGCTCGTAGGGCAGACCATCCAAACCCGGAGATTTGTCCCTCGAGCATCCCGCCATCGCGTCCCTCACTTCCGCCGCCGTGATGGCACCTTCGCAGCACTCCGCCTCTCTTGCCGAGAGTCGTGGCAGGCTGTGCAGGTAGGCACTGAAGTCCACCCTGCGTTCTCGCTCGCCATTCGTCCCAAACAGTCGAGCAAAGTGCCACTGAAAGGCCTCACACATTTTGCTTGGCTCGAGCAGTTCGCGCCCCTGTTCGTCCACCAGAGACCGAATGGTGGCTTTGTTGCCCTGTTGCGCCTCCGCCACCCGGGCCTCTCGTGCGGCTCCAACACCTTCGTTTCTTAGAGCACGCATCCTAGCCCTGACAACGCACTCTTCGTGTTTGGCGTTGAAGTGTCGGTCAAGGGCCAACCTCGCCGCCAAAACGTCGGATGCGATGTCACTTCTAATTGCCTCTTCTAGCTTCTTAACTAGTTCACCCTCTACTCTGTTTCTGTCTATGGCTAGTGCTTTGCTATACCTAACCGCTTCTGCTTTTATTGCTCTCTTGAGGGCAAACCACCATTTGTTATTGATGATGGCTCCTGTCAAAGCCCTCTTTACTAACGTGCTAATCCGGTCTCTGAAAACTGGTCTCGACGGGAAAGACGCGTTTAGTTTCCAGTAACCGGAGCCCTGCCTATGTGTCTTATCTAAGTCTAGCGTACACGTACACGGTGCCATTCGCCATTCCTCGGCCTCTTTTTGATCCACGACTGCAGCTCGGTCATGGAGACGAGCTGCGGGAAAGCGCGTCGCACAAACGGCGACCACACCTGCTCACCGTCGTCTACGTAGAGCCGGAGATGTCGCAGTCTCAGCGCATGTCTGCGCATCATCAACCACGGCATGCCCAGCCCTCCTTTCAGCGGGTGTTGGCAACAAACGGATCGCCTCACCATCGGAACGCTTCCTTTTCACAAAAAGCGGAAGAGGATGCGCTCCATTTCGGTGATGGCACGATCGGGACAAGGCACGACGGTCAGGCGGTATTCGATGACGGACGCGATGTACGCGTACGCCACCTCCGCCCGACCTTTTAGGGACAGCTTCCTCTCGGACCATTGCCGGCAGAGAGTGGCCACCCTACTCGTTATCTCGTCCCAGTTCTTCTCCGTTTGCAGGTCCGGACCGAACCAGACTCCGAGCAACTTGACCGGACCGTCCGTCCAGCGTCCCACGACTGAGGCGCTGCCGGACGGTATGGGCTTGCTTCTCCAGGTGCCGAGCAGCAAACCCACCGACTTATCCCGGTTGATTTTCGCTCCCGTCACCGCTTCGTAGTCTTTCAGCGTCTCGCCGACAAGCTCGATGTGCTCGTGGCTAGACGCTATGACGGTGACGTCGTCCGCGTATGCCGACACGCTCGTCCCGCACCCCAGTTCTCGCGGGATGCCCCTCAGCGTCGCCAGCTTCCGCAGTAGTGGCTCGAGAGTCAATACGTACAGGAGCGGCGACAGGGGGAATCCCTGACGAACCGAACGTGCAATGTCGAAGGGTCCCGATAGACGTCCATTGACGCGAACAACCGAACGGATGCCTGTGTACAAGGCAGCCATCCAGCCGCGGAAAACGGGACCGAAGCCGGCCGCTTCGAGGACGGCCTCCAAGTATCGATGGTCTACCCTATCGAAAGCTTTGGATTGATCCAAATTGATCAGGGCCCCACCCATGCCAGGTTCCTTAACTACCCTCTCTATGATGTAGCGCATCAGATGGAGGTTGTCATGGATGCTCCGTGCCGACCAGTTTCTCGATGACAAGCGCCAACCGCTTGGCTAACACCTTAGCCAAAATTTTCAAGTCTGCATTGAGCAGAGTGATGGGCCTAAAGTTATCTATGGCGTCCCCGTTGTTTGGATCTTTCTTCAGCAGCATTACCGCTCCTCGACTCACAAAACCGGTAATGCTCCCGTTCTGCTGCCAGTTGCAGTACACGGTCACCAAGACGTCTCCAAACAAGTCTGGCATACAGTTGTAAAGCTCGTAGGGCAGACCATCCAAACCCGGAGTTTTGTCCGTCGAGCAACCCGCCATCGCGTCCCTCACCTCTTCCGCCGTGATGACCCCTTCGCAGCACTCCGCCTCTCTTGCCGAGAGTCATGGCAAGCTGTGCAGGTAGGCACTAAAGTCCACCCTGCCTTCTCGCTCGCCACTCCTCCCGAACAGTCGGGCAAAATGCCGCTGAAACGGGGGAAGGGGTATCAGTTTTTGTATTGTCTTTTCTTTTTTCGTCTTCTTTGTTTGTTAATTTTGCAGTTTTCGTTGATGTTGTTAATGTTGCTTTTGTTGTTTTTTGTGTGGATGGCGGTGTGGGCAGCAAGGCTTTTTGTATGTGTTTAGTTAGTTCTTCTTGTTGTTGTTGTGTTTTTCGGACAGTCGGACACTCCTGTTTGAGGTGTGCCTCGCTATCGCATAAGTAACAGCGAGGCCGCCTGCCCTCTACCACTATATGTAACTTTTGATTTGTTGCCAAAGGGATGTATGGTGGGATTTTTTTTATTTCTTGTTCGTTTGTGTGGAACAGGATTTGTATGTTTTTTCCCGTCCAGTTGCTTTCTCCAACGTTTATTTTAAGTATGTTTATGTTGTCCATGTCGACACATATGGCTGATATCAACCATAGTGTGTCTATTGTTGGAGGTGCGTGCTTTATTGTTACCTTTGTTACCTTTTGGCCAAGGTAACTGGGTAACATTGTTATTTCAGGTGTGTGAAGAGTTAGCGTTGAATACCTCTTCGCCAACTCTTCATTTCGAAAAATCACCTGTACCTGTGCAAATCTGTAATAAGTAATATAAAATTTTTTATCCCAAATTGATTTCAAGCATCTTTCGATCTTGTCCATACTGGCCTGTTCCGGCCTTCTACTTTTGGTGTTTATTATTTTATATATTATTGTTTTTCTACTTGTTACCTCTAATATGTGTTGTGGTATGTTTAAGTGTATTTCACCGCTTTCTTTGGTGATTAATTTTCTCATTTCTATTATTTCCTTTGTCGTGTAGGACACAACAGTTTCACTTTGCTTCAAAGCTTCAGCAAAGTTTTTGTTTTTGTTATTGTTGTTATTGTTATTGCTGGTGCTGGCACTGGTATTGGTGGCAGATGTGGTATTTGTGACTGTGTCAGTTGTGTTGTGGCTTGTATTCATTTTTCCTTCCTCTCTTTCGCTTGCTGCTGGTGAAGAGAGCAAAGGTTGAGTTGAACTGTTGCTGCTGCTGCTGTTGTTGTTGTTGTTGTTGTCGTTGTTGTTGTTGTTGGTGGTGGCGATGATGGCGTCAGCAGAAATGGTGTTGACGTCAGATACTTTGGAGACATCGTCTGTGTTCTGTTTTGTAACTTTGGTTACAGTTTTGTTTTTGTTGGTGGTGGTGGTGGTGGCGGTGTTAACTTTCAAGTTAACAACACTTGCATCTGTGTGTGTGGATTCTTTTTTTCTTTTTCTCCATTCTCTCGTTTAACTGTGAGGAAGGAAGACTAGGAAATTCTTTTTCGAACGAAACACTGCAAAATTCAGCGTTCGTTTGATGAAACTTTTCATGGCTACAAGACGCCATCGTCTCAAAATAAAAATGTCTAGAAAGCCGAAATTAATTTTTAAAACCTGGAAATGTGCCACACAGGGCAGATTTCCGTTGCAAAAACTTGCACCAGAGAGTCTATAAGTTATTATACAACTTTCTATATAAAATAAACTTTACAAACAAACGTTTTAAAACATAAAAAAGGCCAAACTTACGGAGCCGACACGTCTACCGTCTGTCCATAGAGATAGATAGATAGATAGATAGATGGATGGATGGATGGATGGATGGATGGATACAAACACATACGCATGCGCACATATGTATAATCATCTGTGTGCTTGTGATTTATATGGTTATCGCGAATCCACCACGATGACCACAATGCAGTTGGTTCGTTTTCGGCACAATGTCCATCATATCTCTTACCAAACAAACACAATTTTTCCAAAATATCAAATTCAGAATATAGAGGATGAAACAGTTTCATGAGGATTTACATAATAG
Organism: Octopus bimaculoides; assembly: GCF_046866305.1. NCBI lineage: Eukaryota > Metazoa > Mollusca > Cephalopoda > Octopoda > Octopodidae > Octopus > Octopus bimaculoides. The sequence goes on from NC_142937.1 coordinate 24,272,548, forward strand.
ATACATCATAATAGCATACCATAGAATTTCTTCTGCTCTTATCTATCAGAAACGCATTCTCATCACATAATAAAAACGACGCTTTTCCGATATTTCTGTGAGTAAAAAACAGTTATTTCGACGTTTTAAAATCCTTTTCATATCCTTAAAAACAGAGTTTGTTTGGCCCTCTCTTTGCATAGATGGATTCAGTGTTTAATATTAATAATCACTACAAGGTGGCGAGCTGGCAGAGTGGTTGGCACGCCAGGCGAAATGCTTAATTGTATTTCGGCTGTCGCTGCGTTCTGAGTTCAAATTCCGCCGAGGTCGACTTTGCCTTTCATTCTTTTCCTCCCACTTCACCGTTCTCTTTCTCTCCCTCGCTCACTCTTCCTTCTTGACTCTCTCGTTGCTCACACGTGATCAGCGGCTACCGTTCTTTTTCTCCTCTTGCTTTACAAGAGATAAGACCTACTTCAGCCTGTCTCTTGTCACAGCTCCTTTCTCCAGCGTTCATCACACCACCGCGTTATGGCTTAACCTCTCTCACCGTCTGTTTTTACTGTTTTGTTCTTACTGTCCTGATTTGTTACCACTTTAACCCTCCACAAAAATTCCAAGTTTTATTTCATTTGCTTTGTGGGAAGGACTGTTTTAACGATGTCGCGTCTTGTCCTAACCTTCGAAACGCGGAGTAGATAAAACAGGGGACAACTGATGAAGTGATTGCTCTTTATGTTGCCTGTCTCTATTTGTTTTCTTTCGTTGTCCGAAAAAAGTTCGTTTTACATTTTTTGTTGTTTTTTTATGTTCTCGGTTTTCATTTTGTTCACATTTTTTGACGTCCTGTACTCATATATGGATGTATATATACATATATATGTAGGTATGTACATATATGTATGAATATATGCATGTATATATATATATATATATATATATATATATATATATATATATATATATATATAAGAATTTAAGGATTGGAGAAAACGCATGTTATAATTGCATACTTTATTCCTACATATGTTTCAAAGGAATACAACCTGTGTGATCCATAGGGATCTTTGATATTAAAATTGTACCCTTCTCATCAGGTAAAGCATGGGAATCATCTTAAACGTAAGACATTATGACCGATAATGTGGAGGCGTGTGGCTTAGTGTGTTGCACTCACGATCGTAAGAGTGTGATTTCGATTCCTGGACCGGGAGACACGTTGTGCTCTTGAGCAAACACTTCATTTCACGTCGCTCCAATCCACTTACCTCGCAAAAATGAGTAATCATTCGACGGACCGGTGTTATCCCGTGGGGGATATATACACTTTGGAAACCGGGAAACCGGCAGTTATGAGCATGGCATGGCTCGAGAAGGAAACATTATTTTTACAGGTATGTGTCTATAAAACGATAGTGATTAGTGCTGTATATTTTCCTGTATTTAGCGCATACATGATTTTGGAATTAACAGCATTATATATTCAGTCTGATGAACTATTGCTCAACCATCCTCACAGTTTACCGATTTACATTTACAACTTATTTGCTGACGAAAACCAACACTAATTTTCCTAGAAATCTATGGTTTCACTTCGATAATTATACTGATTCGAGAGCTCAGACTGTCTGATCTTATTGAAAATTACTGCCAATATCTCCAGAGAGTGTTGAGTTAAACAAAAGTTTGAGATGGTACTATGCACACAACTTAATGTGAGTTCCATGCTGTAGTTTATATAACCAAACACAACCGCTCAGCAGTAGAAGTTTATGACCCGAAACAAGTTGAGATGAGACATAAAACTGTACGACACCTACAGGTCTATTATTAACATTAAATTGCTTGCGTTATAATATATAAGATTGTGTAGAGGTGAGAGACGGAATTCACCACAGTCAACTAAACAGTAACACTGTAACAACCTTGTCTCGTAGATAAAACCAAAAAATATAGGGAAAAAAAGCAAGACTAATCTAGTAATGTATTCCAGTTTAACCGGAGATAATACTTGAACTCTTGCAAAAGGAACCGAAACCACGCATTTTGGGGCATGGAAATAGTAACGTATTAAATACTAGTTTCAAATTTTGGCACAAGCCTAGCATGTTGGGGGTACTTATTTTATCAACCGAATACTCAGGTGGTACTTATTTTATCGAACACCGAGAGGATAAAAGGTAATGTCGAACTCGGCAGAATTTGAACTCAGAACGTAAAGATGGACGAAATGCGACTAAGCATTTTGTCCGGCGTGCTAATGATCCTGGCAGCTTGCCGCCTTAATGATGTATTAAATATTCAAATACAGAATAAGTTCTGAGGTGTGTTTACTGACGAGCAATCCTGGAAATATTTGGAGATAGTCGGATATTGTTATGCTTTTCTCATCATTAAATAAATAAAAAATTAAAATCGAAAATTCTGGTATTATTTACGAGACAATGATTTAGGCACGAATTCTGTAAATATTGATTTTTTTTAATGTCACATTACGATAATGTCGCATTTATGGAAGAGAAGAGTCATGTCTATTACAAAAAAAAGCCTTCAGTATTTCTTATGAAGTTATTTAATATTTCACACCACTTTTCCCTATTATCTGATTTTAGGTGGGGTTTTTTTTATTTAGCTATTTTTAAGGAGATAAACCAATAGGCAGCGGTCGTGTTGAAGCATCGCTTTCAAAAATTTAGTTAAGCAAATCAACCATTTATTGTACAGTTCTCAATTATTGAACCGCTAAGTAACCAGGATTTAAACAAACCAACACCTATATCCAAGCATTGGTGGGGAACGAACTCAAACACGCACACGCACACGCACACGCACACGCACATATATGTACACATATATACGACGGGATTTCACAAAGTTTCCATTTACTAAATCCATTCACAAGATACTAGGCAGTGCTAGACAGTGGTAGAAGACACTTGTCCAAGGTGCTGCGAATTAGGGCAAAATCCGAAACTACGTAGTTACACATATATCCACATACAGTCACACATATATACGACAGATTCCACACAGTTTCCATTTACTAAATCCACTCACAAGTCATTAGGCGGTCCGGGACAATAGTAGAAGACACTTCTCCAAGGTGCGGCAAAGTGGGGCAAAAACCGAAACCACGTGGTTTGACATATATACGCATGTACACACATCGATGGGCTTCCACACAGTTCCCGTCTACCAAATTCACTCACCAGGCCTATATTACTTGACACTTGCCCAAGATTCTGCGCAATAGGATTCAACCCGAAACTACACACTTGCAAAGCGAGCTTTTTGACCACATAGCAATACCTAGACCAAACTAAATACCGTAGGCGGTTCTCACGGAGTTCTACAATTTTTGCGATTCAGAATTATGTAAACATTATTAGGATGGGATCACCAAGCTGTAATGACTTTAGAGCATTGTAATAGCAACACATCGATCTTCTTGACAGTCTAAAATCGATCGCTACTTTGCATAACTTTATGAATCAATTCTCAAGGCCTCTAATTACATCAGACCAATCGATATGTTTGGGTGGAAGTTTATTAAGAGGAAAATACAACAAAAGAATCAAATGAAATAGAATCCCTTTTCAGAAACTCCTCAGCTAAGATTTAATTCAGAGAAAACAAAACCATAATAATAATAATGATAATAATAATAATAATGATAATAATAATAATAATAATAATAATAATAATAATAATAATAATAATAATAATAATAATAATAATAATAATAATAATAATAATAATAATTAGCAGTTATCTTTTATCTTTTAGTCAGTCATTAGAGTGCTGCCACCATGATGAAGCACCGCCTTGATACGTTTGGGTCGAAAGAATCGACGCCAGAACTTACTTCTGAAACCTGATACTTGTGATCTCTGTCTTTTTAGCCGAAACGTGAGTTACAGAAGTACAAACAGGAATATCACTCCGTAGAAGAACTACTCTCCACAAAGAACAAATCCGCCACCCACATTACAGACAGATACAAGTCAGTGGACACATTGAAAGGTGTGCGAGGAATCTTAATCCTAATTTCCTAATTTTTCCCTTCTATCAATGTTCACAGAACACATCTACACAACAAAGAATGAATAAAGAGGCATTTTTCATTAATAAATATCTTCCTCAACTAAATATAAACACATAACATCATATAGAACACCACTAATCTTCCATTTAATATCACTAACCCCCATACATCCCATACACCATTCACACTACAAATCCAGATTACCCTAATTGCACCAAATCCAGAACTACTTACCTCCCTTACACATAATCTTTTTACTAAGGGACTAATAGACTTGACACCGTTCAGAATTCGGTGTATACTCAAAGCAATGAATAGTTTTACTACGAAACCGGTATGCTTGTAGATCTCTTTAACAACTCACAACAATGACTTTTTTTAACTTTATTCCTACCCCAGTTCATCTAATTGTATATATATATCGTTACTTTTCATAAAAAGCCTTACTTTCTTTTTGATTTTCAACGTGCATTTTCTCTTATTTTTCTGCTTACTTTCCCGCTATATATACATACAGGCTGCGGTGAATATATTGTCTAAATTACGCAAAAATGAAAATGACATTTACATCTCATTTTAACAGATATATTTACCAAAATTACATTAAAATATCTTGAAATATTAAAGAGTAAATTTATTTAAAAAATAATCGCCATTGGCTTCAAACACGGTCTCCACACGATTTAGAAATCGCCTGAAAATCTTCAGGACAGTCTCCTTGTTTGTGTTGGTGAATGTTGCCAAAAGGTTTTGCCTTCAGTTCGTTTTTGGTTTAACGGGGTTTTTTTTTAACACATTAACACATACACACACACACACATATGTACATACACACAGAGGCTTACACAAACACACATACACGCACGCACATACATAGCTGCGGTCTGATCAAAAACTACAACACGTCAATTCGGCATTTAATATCCTTCAAAGTACACCTCTTCTGAAGCCACGTACTTAATTCAACTTCGATTCTATCGTCTGGAGTTCGACGGCACATTTTCCTTTTAAAAGGCATTAATTTCACGTTGCTATCGTCGACTACAGATGTGCATCAGACAAAGTAAAGATGAAACTGTCTCTCTTCCCAGCTGCCCAGCTGTAATATATTCTGTGTTTCACTGTCTGCTTCGGTATACTCGGGCAATCAAAAGCAATTAGCAAATGAACGGTACACGCTGCTAGAGAACTGAAGCAGTCATAATCATTAATGTGTAAGGAATGCGATGTGTATGTATACGTGTGTGTGGGTGTATGTGTGTGTGCGTTTGGCTGTGTGCGTGTATATATATATATATATAGAGAGAGAGAGAGAGAGAGAGAGAGTTTATATATATATATATATATATATATATATATATATATATATATATATATATATGTGTGTGTGTGTACGTGTATATATATATATATGGGAGATTATACAAAAAATAACAACAGACGAGGACAGGTGGTGTAAATAACAAAAGTATATATTAGTATGACGCTCGGGAATACGGAAAGTCTTTGACGTTTCGAGCTACGCTCTTCAACAGAAAGAATACGGAGACAAGGAGAAAAACACGGAGAAAAAAAATTGAATAGTGTTCAGTCAACGGTCAATCATATATGTATATATATATATATATGTATATATATATATATATATATATATATATATATATATATATATATATATATACACATATGTATGTACATGTATATATACATATATATATATACACGTGTGTGTTTTCGTGTTTGTATGTAGGTATATGTGTAAATATAGATTTGCGTACATTACATCTTGTGTGTGTGTGTGTGCGTGTGTTTGTACACACACACAAACACACACACACACACACACACACACACACATACATGTATACATAAAAAATTTCAACTTTTTCAGATTGCTAAAGTTTGGCAAGAATTATTATCTCAGCCCGGTAAAGAGGCAATCGGGCAGAATCATTAGCACGCCGGGTGAAATGTTTATCAGTATTTTGGTATCGATAAAACAAGTACCAGTGATAAACTGGGGTTCGGTATAAATGACATTCCCGCCTCCTCGAAACTGCTAACATTGTGCCAAAATTTGAAACGAATATTCTTTTCTACCCTCGGCACTAGGCTCGAAAGTTTTGGGGAGGGGGGGCCAGTCGATTAGATCGACCCTAGTATGCATCTGGTACTTAATATTTCGAGCCTGAAAGGCAAAGTCGTCAGTGGAATTTGAACTCAGAACGTAAACAGATGAAATACCGCGAAGCATTTCGCCCGGCGTGCTAAAGTTTCTTATTTCTTTACTGTCCAGAGGGGGCTGCACACAGAGGGGACAAACAAGGACAGACAAACGGATTAAGTCGATCATATCGACCCCAGTGCGTAACTGGTACTTATTTAATCGACACCCGAAAGCATGAAAGGCAAAGTCCACCTCAGCGGAATTTTGAACTCAGAACATAAAGACAGACAAAAATACCGCTAAGCATTTCGCCCGGCGTGCTAGCGTTTCTGTCAGCTCACCGCCGTATTTGAAACGAATATTATCTAAGCACGGTAGACCGACGAGATTGCAAAGTCCTTTGCACACTGGGAAAAATGTTTAGCGGCATTTTCATCCATCTTCACATTGTATTCAAATTCCGTCAAGGTTCCCTTCGCATTTCCTCCTAACTGGGTCGATAAATTAAGTTGCAGTTCAGCCCTGGGATCGATGTAATCTACTTATCCCCTTCTTTGAAAATACTGGCATTGTGCCAAAATTTGAAACCAGTATATATAAGCTCGGATATTAGGTTAAAAGAACTCTCTCGCACACCCACGTATATACACCCTCATACATACAAACATATATATATATATATATATATATATATATATATATATATATATATATATATATATATATATACATACAAACTCACATAATTTCATATATACGTATATATATATGTATGTATGTAAGTATGTATGTGTGCATGTATGTATGTATGTATGTATGTATGTAAGTATGTATGTAAGTACGTATGTATATATGCATGTAAGTATGTATTGACATTTAGCCAACGAAAACAATAGTGTCCTGATGATTTTCGACTTATCTGACATTTATAATCAATTTCTGCTCATGTGCTGTCTTATCGTTCTTTGTACGTTGAACGCTCTCTAGCGCCGGTTTGTATTGTTTCAATAGAAATTATGGGAAGAGTTTTTTAAAACCTGTTGAAGGAGAAGTCTCTAGTTTAGTAACAACAGCTTCACTAACGTCAGTAATCATTAATATTGTTTGTTCTGAGACATTTAATACTATGCTATAAAATGTGATCATAAACACACACTCACACACACACACACACACGCACGCACGCACACACACACACACACACACACACACACACACACAAACACACACACACATTCACATATGCTCACTAATCTGCACTCGAACGCAGACACATATATGCATATACTTGTACGCATATACATGTGTGTATGTGTATATTATTATGCATACAAACACTGACATATACATATGCTTGTATGCATGTATGTATATATACATACATGCATACATACATATATATATATATATATATATATATATATATATATATATATATATATATATATATATATATATATATATACACATATGTCAGTATGTGTATATGCCAAAATGTATAGTAAACTGAATATATATATACATTCATATATATATATATATATATATATATGAGTTTGTGTGTATACGTACACATTCATACATTCATATATAAATAAATATATGTATACATACACATATATGCGGATATTTATATATGAGTATATAGTTATGCATGTATGTGTATATAAATATATATTTGTGTGAATACGTGTATAACGCTTTCCACTCAACCGCATATACATACATACATACATACATACATACATATATATATATATATATATATATATATATATATATATATATATATATATACATACATATATATATATATATATATATATATATATATATATATATATATATATATATACATATATATATATATATATATATATATATATATATATATATATATATATATATATATATATATGTATATATATATATATATATATATATATATATATATATATACGTACATACATACAAACATGTGTGTGCTTGTGTATGAATATGTGTGTGTATCATACCTATTCCATACGAAAAATGCCCAGTACCACCGCATCGTCACCAGTAGCAATATCGTCACCACAACCACCACCAACACCATCATGAATTTTTTTACTTCAGAAACTCTTTAAAAAAAGAAAAAGAATCTGGCATTCATTCAGGTACGATTGATAGCAAGACCCAACAGAACATGCAGATTAATTTCTGCTTGTTGACTGGTGGACATAAATCCTACGAATACCTGACAGCATTAAATGTAGATGAAATGGCCTCTGCGCTAGCATAAATACGCGGATACACACACACACACACACACACACACACACACACACACACACACACACACACACACACACACACACATACACATAAGCACACATATGCATGTATTTATGTTTATACACATGTGTGTGTATGCATGTAGGTAAATATGTGGATATATATATATATATATATATATATATATATATATATATATATATATATATATATATATTACACCAAGAATTTGGCAAAAGAATATAGTATCTGTTAACAATCTTAGCAAAATACTCACAGTTGAGTTTTTGTATATATATATCAACTTTAAATATAGCTCAAAACTGATCCATTGAAAATACTTTATTATAACAATAGTAATAATAATAATGATAATGAAATTGGCCTATGAACATTTC
>NC_142937.1:24291413-24301413 GCF_046866305.1 Octopus bimaculoides
GATGCTAAGCAATATTAGTTATGCGATTTGAACCCAGGGCGTATAAGTTTCGTAACTAAATACCACAAGGCTTTCGTTCGGAGCTCTTCTGATTCTGACAGACGAAAGGTATGCATTTGAGACAACACACAGATTAATGACTTAACTTCTGTATTTAACAGGTAATTATTTTACAAATTCTGTAGGAAAGGTAAATTGCTGACCCTTACTACCAATTCTAGCTCAGCGACATCATCATTATTATCATTATCATGGAATTGGAAGAAAAACACAGTTGACGGACGCAAGGTAGTATCTATCTATCTATCTATCTATCTATCTATCTATCTATCTATCTATCTATCTATCTATCTATCTATCACTCTTTCTCTCTCTCTCGCTATCTATCTATCTATCTATCTATCTATCTATCTATCTATCTATTTATCTATCTATCTATCTATCTATCTATCTATCTATCTATCTATCTATCTATCTATCCATTTATCTATATATGTGTGTTTGTGTGTGTGTGTCTGTGTTTGAAAATTCAAGTTGTTTGCCTAAAACTGAATAAAGTAAAATCGGTGACGTCAAAGTGTAAAGGAAGAGACAACTAAATAATGAATATCATTTAAACTGATGATGTACTGCTACCGCTACACCCGTTTTGTGACACTAGACTATGATGATGATGACGGGGGAGGATGCAGAAGAGGAGGAGGAACAAGAAGAAGGGGATTATGATGACGGTGGTAGTTTAGGTGTTGGTGGTGATGATGATGACGACGACAACGACGATGATACCTGTCACGATGAATGGTGGTGATAGTAAGAGACAGAAAAATATATCATCAGTGATGAAAATAATGGTTGTGATAATTGTAATGCTGATGATGATGATGATGATGATGATGATGATGATGATGAGGATGATGATGATGGTGATGAGGACGATGATGATGATGATGAGATTGTCGTCTATACCACTCTTGTCGCGTTGTGATCGTTATTTGACACAATGCTACAAATCAATGCGGGACAGGTTTTAGCTGATTATATATCGATCTATTTGCTTGATTGCTTCAAGTCGGTAGGATGAAAGTTTAAAAATCAATCCTGGTGGAATTCGTAGATCAAACTTACAACTTAAAGTCACATAAGTGAATATAGAAATTACATTTTGTTCGCCGCACTGATGATTCTGAAAATTTATCTTTTCTGAAAACAAAAAAAAAACATGCAAAGTGATGGCTGCTGAAAAATATTTGTCCTCATTTTGTCTGTTGTTAACACAACATTTCGGCTGATATACTCTCCAGCCTTCATCAGGTGTCTTGGGAAAATTTCCAGCCTGGGTTCTCATTCCTAAGGTATTTTTCGATGTTATTATTATTATTATTATCATTATTCAGTAGTTTTATTTTTATAACGTGCTTTCACTTCACTACCGAGCGCAGCTCTGTGTGCCTTGGGTATGTGCTGTGGTTTGCTGTGGTGCTCTTATGTTTACTGTATTGAAAGTGTTTTGCGTAGAATGTGTGCAGTACCCAGTAGTGCAATTTTCTGTATGTTATATATATTTGTAAGTCCTGGTGTTTTTGTTATGTATTTGTCTGAATATTTTTTTATTATACCTAAGGCACCTACTATAATAGGAATTGTTTCTGTTTTTAGTTACCTCTATTTCCAGGTCTTTGTATTTTGAAAGTTTTTCCATTTCTTTTAGAGAGACGTTGTCATCTGCTGGTATTGATACATCAATTAGAAAGCATTTTATTATTATTATTATTATTATTATTTTTATTATTATTATTATTATTATTATTATTATTATTATTATTATCATTATTACTATTATTTAGGTCACTGCCTGGAATCGAACTCGAAATTTTAGGGGTTAGTAGCCGCGCTCTTAACCACTACGCCATATGCCCGTGGGCAATAAACAAGAGGAGGACAAATATCCATCAAATGCAAATAATGTACATAATTCCTCATCTCGTAACTATAGAACTGTATTAGGTTGGCCATGGTTTACGATCGATGATAACCGATTGGGTTTAAGAGGGTTCATTTACGCTTCATCGTCCACATACCCCCTCAAATATATGTCCCCTAGGGTTCCGGAAGAGAGCGGACGACAAAACAGCTGCCATTGCTCCATTGCGTTTGGCACAAACAAGGTAATTACCATCATCGCACCATCGTCGTCAGCGTCATCGTCGTCGTCATCATTATCAATATTAACATCACTATCATTATCGTTGTTGTCATCATTGCCGTAGTAGTTAATTACACCCACAACAGCAGCAGCAGCAGCAGCGGCGGCAGTATCGGTGATGAATGTTGTTGCCGCCATGAATGTTGTTGTTGTTGTTGCTGTTGTAGTTGATGATGATGATGATGATGATGATGATGATAATGGTGATGATGTTTAGGATGTCGTTGAACATAAACATATTAAGAGCCGCAGTAAAGGACAGTAAATAGGCATGTACATTAAAATGCGCGCGTGTGTGTGTGTGTGTGTGTGTGTGGGTGTGTGTGTCTGTGTGTGTGTGTGCGTGCGTGTGCGTGCGCGTATGTGTGAGTGTAAATATATACGGATATATGATCCTATACACGTATGTATATAAGTACGTACAGATACATACGCACACTTCTCTCTTTAGTATGCATACTTTTTTTACACACACATATATACGTCCGTACATACACACACATATACATATATAAATATATACATATATTAATATATATATATATATGTGTGTGTGTGTGTGTGTGAGTGTGTGTACAAATACTCACATACACACATATATGTATATTTACGTGAGAATATATATATATATATATATATATATATATATATATATATATATATATATATATATATGTATGTATATATATATATATATATTTATATATATATACATATATATATGCATGTATGTGTCTATACATATATAAAGAGAGAGAGAGAGAGAGGGAGGGAGAGAAAGATAGGAGACGGTGTGAGAGGGGTAAAGTGAGAAAGAGAGAAAGGCTTCTGAAAATTTTACATTGTTATATAAGAGTGTGTGTTATAGTGTCTACGCTTGTGAGGTTGCGAGCGTATGTGTGTGTGTACGTATGTGTGTGTGTGTGTGTATTGCAGCATTACATCTGTGGATGTTGGATACTGTCGGTCGCAGTGTTTACGTAGTCTTTTTCTATGACGTCAGAATCAATAATTGCATTACAATCATTAACAACAGATCATTGAGTGTTATTAATAACAAGACTTGAAAATGTTGACATGACATAAATCACCTACTCTACCTCGACCGTAAATTAATTACCTTGCATTATCTTAAATTTACCCATTGCTTGTGCTGTGTCTAACCTGTGATAAACTGGACGTATATTCTCTGGTGTCTGTTGTTGTTGGCACTCCGTCGTTCACGACGTCGAGGGTACCAGTTGATCCGATCAACGGAACAGCCTGCTCGTGAAATTAACGTGCAAGTGGCTGAGCACTCCACAGACACGCGTACCCTTAACGTAGTTCTCGGGGAGATTCAGCGTGACACAATGTGACAAGGCTGACCCTTTGAATTGCAGGCACAACAGAAACAAGAAGTAAGAGTGAGAGAAAGTTGTGGTGAAAGAGTACAGCAGGGTTCGCCACCATCCCCTGCCGAAGCCTCGTGGAGCTTTAGGTGTTTTTTTTCCGCTCAATAAACACTCACAACGCCCGGTTTGGGAATCGAAACCGTGATTCTATTACGGCAGGTCCGGTGCCCTAACCACTGGGCCATTGCGCCTCCACTTCTCTGGTGTCTATGCATCGAATATGATACAAATTCACAGCTGTTCTCAATCACAGGAGTAACTTTGGACTTATGAAAGGAAAGCTTTGTATTTCTCAGAACGTATGAAAGAAGGGCTTAGATAAAGTCTGAATACAAGCGTGGATGGTCAGGACAAGCTTATGAAAATGTTTTGAACAGGCGAAGGGTTAGATACTAGACCCTCGCGACGATGATCGGCTTTCCATTCTTCAAGGGTTTGATAATTGAGATTGGCAATCATTAACTGGGGTATATGTGTTTTATCCCGTTAGAACCTTGCAAATCAAGTTTGTAACAATGACCACAATAATTAATCAGTCAGAATTGTTAAAGCTTCGAAGAAAATAACCTAACGTACATCCGGAGTTCAAATAACACCGAGGTCTACTTTGCCTCTCATTTTTTCAGGGTCGATAAAATAAGTGCCAATTAAGCACTTGGATCGATACAATCGACTTACTCCTTTCCCTGAAATCACTGGCTTTGTGCCAAGATTTGAATCAGTTATCATTATATGCTATCATCAGCATCATCATCGTCCTTGTCTTTTATTAATATTACCCTTTTATTATTCATAGCTTGTTTCATACATCAAGAATTTTCTTTTTTTACATCAGAAAGAATTAGTTACATAATGGAGAATATGAATAAATATAGTCAAAGTTAAACATTTGTTACGTGAAACATACACTATAGGCGTAGGAGTGGCTGTGTGGTAAGTAGCTTGCTTACCAACCACATGGTTCCGGGTTCAGTCCCATTGCGTGGCACCTTGGGCAAGTGTCTTCTGCTATAGCCTCGGGTCGACCAAAGCCTTGTGAGTGGATTTAGTAGACGAAAACTGAAAGAAGTCCGTCGTATATATGTATATATATATATATATATGTATGTATGTATGTATGTATGTGTGTGTATATGTTTGTGTGTCTGTGTTTGCCCCCCACCCCACCATCGCTTGACAACCGATGCTGGTGTGTTTACGTCCCCGTAACTTAGCGGTTCGGCAAAAGAGATCGATAGAATAAGTACTAGGCTTACAAAGAATAAGTCCTGGGGTCGATTTACTCGACTAAAAGCGGTGCTCCAGCATGACCACAGTCACATGACTGAAACAAGTAAAAGGGTAAAAGAGTAAAGAGAGAGTAACAACATTTATAGATCTTACTATTACGGTTCTTTCATCCTTTCGGGGTCGATAAAATAAAGTACCTGTCAAGTACTGGAATCAATGATATCTACAAATCCCTCCCCTCATAATTACTCGTTTTGTGCCTCATTAGGAAAAAATTATTATTGTATTGTTATCTTTTCCTGATTAAGCTGCCTGGTATTTTACGAATACATTTCTTTAACCTAGTTGGCTCTCTCTCTCTCTCTCTCTCTCTCTCTCTCTCTCTCTCTCTATCTATCTATCTATCTATCTCTCTTTCCCTCCTCTCTTTCTCTCTCTTCTCTCTCTCTCTCTCTCTCTCTCTCTCTCTCTTTCCCTCCCAGAGAGAGAGATAGAAAGCCAACCAGGTCAAGGAAATGGATTCGTAAAATACTGGGTAACTTAGGAAACTCTCTCTCTCTCTATCTCTCTCACTTTCTACCTCTCTCCCATTCTTTCTCTTTCACTCTCTCTCACTCTCTCTTTCTTTCTTTTTCTCTTTCTCACTCTCTCACTCACGCTCTCTTTTTCTGTCCCTCTTTCTCATGTATTTTGTTGTTGTGCCAACAAGTTTCTGCTGTCTTGTTGCTAAGATTACGACCGACCAGTTTTGTGTCATTTTCTCTTGTCTCCGACCTTCCATTTCTTTAGATCTTTATATCTTTATATCAACAAACTGCAAATACGTCTCTGAGATGTCTTTGCAGTCTTTGTCATAAGCATCAAAAGTTACTGGACTTTATCTTTCTCTTTGTTCTAACTCTATTGTTCTGTGCAGTTGTAGTTATAAACCTTAATATCATAGCATCACAGTATCGACCAGACTATCGGATATTGTTATACATCGCTGGTCACAATGCATTTCTCATTGCTTTAGCTTTCGAATAACACCACATTGATCAGAAGGCTGCTCTGTCGCAAGATCATCAATTTACAGCAGAAACAACAACAAAAGAATCCAAAGACTTGACAGGAATTTCGTAAGTTCCTGGCAATTCTTTTAGGCAGGTGTTTGGTACTTATTCATTTCTGGTGTCTGGACGTTTCCAATTCTTCGTATTATATAGCTGAAGTTGTTTCTCGGATGGACTGATCTGCTATGCGTTCTTTTACATTATGTTTCTTCTATTCTTATACTTCTCCGTCTGGTGTCCAACCATTTATTCATAATCCTCTTTGTATCGGTGTTACATAGTTTCTATTTTGTTTCTAGCTGTTTGATGGTAAAACCATCTTTCTTTTGTTCGAGGTAAATTATTGCTGCCTTTGATAACGATAAATACTTTGCAAGTTCACAAGGAATTATTGACTTCGAATAAATTTTATATTTTTAGTCTTGTATTTGCCTAATGTCTTTTTAATTTTAATTTTAAATCTAATATTAACTTTAACATGTTTCTTTGCACCATACATGCATATAATACAAAAAACAAAAAATGTCAAGAAAGAATACAGCACAATTTTATAGACATTTTCACTAATTTCTGTACCACTTCGTATCTCAAGTCATTGCACGTATGTGGCACAATGTAGAAATCTACGCAATTGATGCATTTTGAAAAACTGATATATAGGCATGTGTATCCATACATGAGTGTATATTTGTATCCAAGTGTATAGTTGGGGTGCTAGTGTATTTTTGTGTGCATTTGTCTTTGCTTGTGGTTCTATACATGTGTACTGATTACATCCTTTCTTTACAATAACGAACAAAAAGCTTAAAGTTTCTTGGAGTGCTGTTTAGCATGTACAACGACAATATTCTGTCCTCTTACTATACAAATTTCAAGACAAATGTTAAGCTTTAAAAGCGTTGTATAAAAATCTGTCTCAGAAAAGCTGAACAAAACTGAGAAAATGTTAATCTATACCCTAGCTACAATTTAACCAGAAACTCTTTTGTAAAGATGACAATCAATCAAGTGAAAGACCAGTGTGCATCATTGTGGATCTTTATACTACACAAATGTAAGCACAGACGCAAAGCAGTTATCATACATACACAGTATATATATATATATATATATATATATATATATATATATATATATATATATATATATGTGTGTGCATGTATATAAAAGCACATATATATATGTGTGTGTGTGTGTACATACTTATATAAACGCATACACATATATACATACACACATACATTCATAAATATATATGCATGTAGACAGACAGACAGACCGACAGATAGATAGATAGTATGTATGTGTATGTATATATATATATATATATATATATATATATATATACGTGTCTGTGTGTATGTGTATGTATGTGTGTATGTATGTATTATGTATGTATGTATGTATGTATGTATGTATGTATGTATGCATGTATACATAGGTATTTATGTTTTCGTATATACAAATGAGACGTCACATCAACGTTCCAATCCATTATATCCATATATATATAATTTATTCTCATAACCTAACCATTCCTAACCAAACAATGCGATTTCCTATGGCTGCAGCTCTGAATATTACACAACTGTTTGTCATTGTATCTACTGTATGTAATATAGCCATAGTTGTTCATGGTTACTGTGGACTTCTTTTCACAAGGTGGAAATGTGCCGTAGGTGTGTGTGATGTTTTGTTAATAGACACTCCACATTTAACCTGTACTGCATCCATAAATTGATATATCGAATATTTTCTACAATTTGTCCATCGAAGGAGCCTCTATGCGATCGTTCTGTCTGCTAGAGATATCAATAAAATCACTCTCAAATCTGACACTACCACGTTAATAAGTAAAGGACAGATTTGATATATTGGGGAACGTATTTCAAAATATGTTTCTTTTCTTAGAAATGTTAAGATCTTTGTAATGTGTAAGAAAAATGTTAAATATGCATATTCTATGCATCTTCTCCCTCGGCTTTCGAGTTAAGCATCTATTTTCTAATCGTCCAAGATTTATCTAGAAATAACCATCTCCCTTAGAAAAATCTGCTACCAGGGTACACCAAGTCTTTAAAATGAGATTGTCACGTCAGAAAAAACAATTGATCTTACATTTATTAGATCATGGCTGGTGTGAGGTTCAACAGTTATAATGTTATTCTTCATAGAAAGGTGGCGAGCTGGCAGAATCGTTAGCACGCTGGGTGAAATACGTAGCGGTATTTCGTCCATCTTTAGATTCTGAGTTCCGATGTCGGCTTTGCTTTTAATCCTTTGCGATCGATAAAATAAATACCAATTGAGTACTGAGGTCGATGTAATCTACTCGATGGTGCTGACACGATGTTGCTGGCCTTGTGACGAAATATTATCTTCATTGAGGGGGCAACATTCTTTTCTTTTTTTTTTTCAAATTATATGAAGACGAAACCACCGCTCCTAAATTATATCGACTAATGCAGCGCTGAGCACTCATTTCCATCGTTCGACGTTTACCTATATATATATATATAACTGCTAATCAGAGTTTCACGATCCCGTTCGTCGGACAGTTGTGATTCAGAATATATACATCCACTGCGTTTCAAATTATTAACGACGTAACATTTAAAAAGTTATTATTTAAAGCTATTTGTTGGAGTTCAACGAACGTTTCACACAATGATGGCAACAGTTATATGCGCGTGGTGTGTAAAACACATGAGGTCTTGCGCGGCTTTTCGTATGATTTTTACGAACTATCAGTGTTCCAAACTATTAATAAGTGGTCTGATAATCGTATAATTTGGGGTCGTAAATGTGACTTACTAACCAGCTAACCTGTCGTTTTTGAACGGTGTTTATTTCAAACAGTGAAAGTTTATGAAAATTTGGTAAATGACGTAGTTTTTGTGTTGTTTTACGGAACCTCTTAATTCTTATACACCACGTGCATACAGCTGACGCCATCATTCTGTGAAAATTTCGTTTAATTCCACCGAGTAGTTTTTAAATACAATAAAAAGATGGGGATCTTTTTTTAAAACGGGGGCCACATTTTTCATTAATGTTTTACGTAGTGTTTTTGGTACCGAAAGACTTTCAAACTTCGTATACTTATCTATTTTGTGTTATAGAACAGAAAAATATTTTTGTATTCGAATTTATTTCATGTAAAAAATTGTCTTATTTCGATAATTTCAACCAATCACTGACAAGTATTCAGTTGTTTACATTTACTCCTTTGACTGATTAAGTCATAGCTTTGTTTTATTTGCTTTTTTCATTTTAAATTGCCTTTTTTCATTTTCTTTTTTTTTCTTCGTTTTATTTGCTTTTTTCTTCTTAAGTTTGCTGTTTTACCCTAACCCTAACCCTAACCCTAACCCTATCACCGATAGAATTGTTTCAGAATCGTTTGTTTATGTAGTCGGCACTTAATGTATATCGGCTGAATGGACGTCAGTGATTGGTTGAAATTACAGAAATACGACAACTTTAACATGGAATAACTTAGGGATTTCGTTTTTTTTAAAGAAGACTAAGAGAAAAAGATGTTTTATATGACACATTCTACCAGTGTTCCAAGTTTCAAAGTGTTTCGTTAATGAAAAATGTGGCCCCCGTTTTAAAAAAGATCCAAAGATGGTACGTCGTTAATAATTTGAAACGCAGTGTATGTATGTATGTATGTGTGTGTGTGCGCGTGTGTGTGTGTGTGTGTGTGCGCGTGTGTGTGTGTGTGTGGCCACGCTGAAGCACCGCCTTTTAGTCGGACAAATCGAACCCAGGGCTTATTCTTTGTAAGCTTGGTACTTATTCTATCGGTTCCTTTTACCGAAGCGCTAATTGACGGAGACATACACACACCAACATAGACA
The DNA here is from genome assembly GCF_046866305.1 of Octopus bimaculoides. Classification (NCBI taxonomy): domain Eukaryota; kingdom Metazoa; phylum Mollusca; class Cephalopoda; order Octopoda; family Octopodidae; genus Octopus; species Octopus bimaculoides. Next base: position 24,301,159 of record NC_142937.1, read on the forward strand.
CACACACACACACACACACACACACACACACACACACACACATATATATATATATATATATATATATATATTTATATATATATATATATATATATATATATATATATATATATATATATACGTCAGGCTTCTTTCATCTTCCGTCTACCAAACCCACTCCCAAGGTTTTATTCAGTCCGAGGCTATAGTAGAGGACACTTATCCGAGGTGCCATGCAGTTGTACTGAACCCAGAATCATGTGGTTGGGGAGCAAG
>NC_142937.1:24303913-24323913 GCF_046866305.1 Octopus bimaculoides
TCCCCGTAACTTAGCTGTTCGACAAAAAGAGACCGATAGAATAAGTACTAGGCTTACAAAGAATAAATCCTGGTGTCGATTTGCTCGACTAAAAGGTTGTGATCCAGCATGGCCGCAGTCAAATGACTGAAACAAGTAAAAGAATAAAAGAAAAATGAATAAAACACTTCATAATAAAAATGCAGTTGGACGGTCTTTGTACACATCAAATGGCTATGAGGGTCTTGTAGAGTAAGTGAGGAAGCAAAATTGTCTTTAGGTAAAAAAAAAATGGTTGATAACCATTCGTCCAAATGGAAAGAGAATTGGGTTGTTTGGTACTGCAGTGGCATCCAATTCGAAAGCTGCCATATCTTTTAATCCCAGTATTTAGCTCTAGACACTCCTGCATCTTACTATGAATATAATATCAATACATGTTTTTCACATCTTGGCTCCTGGAAATAGAACCCAGTTGTTCTGGCCTCACCCAGTGGCTCATCTGTTGCCTTCAGGCAATCTACTCAGTGTAAGAGTGTTTGTTTGTCTTAACCTCTGCTGTTAGTTTGCTGCTATACGGTGACCATAATTGGGAACGTTAGTCAAAGCGACTGAGAACAAACGTTATGAAAAGAACCAATATGGTTTCTTTTTCCCTCGTCCTCAAACATTTCAGAATCTAACCAGCCACTTGCTTGCACTTTATTGACATCTCAGTACCATGCATATGGAATGATGCATCACTACTCACATTAATTCTTAGAATACTGATTTTGACAGAAAGATTGTAATATCCGATGGTCTTGTGTATTCTGGTTGTGATTTGGTTGTAGGGTGGTAGCGGAGAGTTCCAAATTTTCTAATATCGGACAGAATATCCTTTTCTTCAGCTTTCTAACATATTGTGTTTAATTCTCGCGAAAATGTTCTTATTTTCAAAATCCTTGACTCTCTGTGATAAGTTTGTAATATGAGCGCTGGTGCTACAAGTGGCTGACAACGACCGAGGGCTTGCCTGAGAGAAACCTCCACAAGCAGCAGTCGTTCCTGTTCCTTGAAAGACTGCACTTAGAATTGATGTTTCCTTGATGTTTCCTTGAAAAAACCACTGTCGGCCTTTGAAAACTTCATACAGCCATTCTTCTGGTTCACCGATTTTTCCAAAACCAAGCAGTTTGTGGCATATCGTCTGCGATCACTTTATCGAAGGCCGTCGCAAAGTTGAAGTCTATCACATCTACATTTGAATGCTTGAATCGCAGCTTAAGTATCAAGTCGTATAGTATTAGATATGTTATTAGATTATTTCGATGCGGTAGTGTCCCTAGTTTTATATATCTAATGTTATAAATATTTTGCTTTAAACCCATACATAGTCTTTATGAATGGGTAAAATATTTCGGTATAAATAAAGAGTGATTTATTGTTTCCATTTTCTACATCAAAACAATGAAATCTTTCGTGGTGTTAACAATCAATGTAATAATATAATTGAGTGATTGTTTTCATAGTCGTTTTAATCATTCCTGACAAGATGACCGAGTACTCAATTGTGATTAAGTTTTGAAATATCAGCAAAATAGATTAAATTTCTGCAATTGGTGCTTTCAAATACAGCAATAAGATACAATCGCTGCAGATGTAATATCGGAAATTAAACGTGAAAGTTATGCATTAGAACATAAAAACAATTTTTGCGAAACATGGGTGCGAGATTAGGAAGCTAGCTTTGCAGCCACATGGTTTCGGATTCAGCTCAACAACGCAGCACCTTGAACAAGTGTACTCTGCCGTAACCTTAGATAAACCAAAGTCGTGTGAGTGAAGCTGATAGACAAAAACTGTGTCTTGTGTGTGTGTGTGCGCGCGTGCGCAAGTACGTGTATGTCTACGTATGTGTATGTGTGCATGCTTATATGCATATATATGTGTATGTATACACATATACATATATATATATATATATATATATATATATATATATCAATCTATCAATCTATCTATATATATATATATATATATATATATATATAGTTGAAATTTTCAGAAAAATAAAAGACGAAGACAGGTGTATTAGATTGACGCTCGGGAAAGTGAGAACGTCTTTTACGTTTCGAGCCTACGCTCTTCAACAGAAAGGAATTAGAGAAAAAAAAACAGAAAGAGAATTAAAAAATCTTGTAGACTTAGCGATCAAGCATGGCGACAGGAAAAAAAACTAAGTTCAAAAAAGTTCAAACGTTGTGTTATATTCGAGCGATTTTTCATCAAAGGAAGAGTCCAGTGAAATTCGTAAGAACAGGGTGCGTAAGGTATTTGCTCTGAGTAATCTTTGTTTCAGAAAATAATAACGGCAGACCCTCAGCTTACTCAAGAAATGAAGTGGCATGCTGTTATTATGGTTATAATGGCTGAGCATAGCGATTTAGAAATATCCCGATTTTTAAAAGTTGCCAGATCTTTCGTCTACAGAGTTTGTAAGGAGTTAGAGACTGAAGATGGAAGCGTATCACCAGTATCAAACCACAAAAAGTATTCTAAATGCTCTGAAATCATCAGAACACTTGAATTTATCTAGCAAGTTCAACAGACCATTGATTACATTCCCAGATAATCCATGCGGTCAATTGAAAAAGATCTCTATGTGTCAGAAGAACAGTCGGAAATGTACTAGAAGACCTGAAAGTCCAAAGGCACTTAAAGTCACGAATCAAGTTCACAAAGCTGTCTTATTTTGGACATACATTGCATCACGAGTCGTCCTGACAGGAAGTGCAGAGGGAGTGAGAACAGGAAAGCATCAAAAACGTTTATGAATGGACAACTACAAAGAATGGATCGGAAATATGAGGTTTGCTGATTGTAGGCCTGCAACACAACACATGGAAAAGAGGGTATTGGCAAGCTTGAACGCAGGGAAGAAACATGGCCGATGACGATAGAATGTTTAAACCAATTTTAGAAATGCTGGTTTAAATATAAATCTATTTAATATTCAACGAATCTTGACATCGAATAAAAGTTTCTCACATCATTTTTTTAAATGAAATATACCTGCAACGATATGTTAAATTGTATGAAAATCAAACATAAATACATTGCCTGTGGTAGGGACAGGGGTTAAATAAAGTTAAAGATATATTTACTAACGTTCTCATAAAAACATCTTATCGGATCATATTGTCATAATGATTTTCCTGGCTTGTCCGACCGTTTATATATCTATGACAAAATTAAAACGTTCTACTTTTCGAGAAAATCTCATCAACATTTTGTTTCATCTTTTGTGTTGTTTAGTTTTTTTTTTGTTTTTTTTTTTGGAATATATAATGGAAAGTCGAAATGTAATTTTGACTTAAATTTAATATAAAATTAAGTAACAAAATAGTCTGGTGGTTCTTGTGGAAGGAAAAGATGAGAGAATTTCATTTCGCCAATTCTAATTGATAAAACAAAATTGTAGAGAGCAACGACTCGCGTTAAACGCAGCAGGTGAGAACATAAATAATCAGAAATTGATAAGATATATATAATATTCCCGTAATAAGAAATAAAACAAACATCAAATTCTTCAGTTATAAATTTGAAAACGACAGAATGATAGCGAAAGGAAAGAATATAGAAGCAAATAACGCAGCATAGGTGACTCATATCTTGACAACGTCCATAGATTAATTAAATATCTAGCACGCAAAGAAGGCATAAAATTTTTCCAGCACGCGCGCACACTTTCCCATTATGTATATATAAATACATTACACAAAGAACTACATATGCACACATTCTACAAATAAATACATATATAAAGCCCGCATACTTATTTTCTTATATATTGCTATATACACACACACTCAATATATATATATATACTGAGATAGATAGATAGATAGATAGATAGATAGATAGATAGATAGATAGATAGATAGATAGATAGATAGTCAACTCGCGAATAAATGAAATGCGTAACTTCCTATAAATAAATAAAAGTTGGTATTAATATTGGAAAGAAATTTGTATTATCTCCTAACGTTGATGGCCGGTATTTAATAAAACGAATTAATACCAAAGGAGCCCAAATTGTGATTAACTATTTATCGAAATCACGTATAATACTTTCTGTAAGCACAAATTTAGTATTGCATTCAAAATGCCATCAAGGGATAAATTGCTGAAGTATCGCCATCATAATTGATGACCAAACTACTAATTTCAATTATCTCATCTTATGCATACACACATACATGCATGTACATATATATATATATATATATATATATATATATATATATATATATATATGTATGTGTGTGTGTGTGTGTGTGTGTGTGTGTGTGTGTGTGTGTGTGTATGTGTGTGTGTGTGTGTATATATATATATATATATATATACGGGACAAGCCCGTTCTAATTCAAATTTCAGCTGCTAGAAGCCCCTTGATGTGAGGTGCTGGAAGTTAGTAAGCTTCGAGCAATCCGTGATAGATATTATTAATTCCGAGCATCTGCCAGCTAGGAAGCATATGTAAACTGGATTATGACTGAAACGTGTAGGGATTTCTTGGTCTTTTGAGAATCGATTTTGATAAAACTTTTCCCAGCTGATTTGCACACTATGTCAACACCATCGTTATGTTTTCATTGTTCTGTGTAACATACTTTCTTTTTTATTTCAGACTCTACAGTTTTGGGGTAGTCTACGCTAGCAACTTTTGAATGAAAATAGCCCGTCTAGACATTTTTTCCGAAAAATGAAGGGTAAGGATACATATTAAGCATACATTGAATATATATTTAACAGAAAACCGTAATAATATCATGACATTTATTGACATAATGAATTATTTAGCCACATATGCGCCATTTCGACGGAGATCTTAAAAAGCCCTATCAGTCATGGAATCTGTCAACTTTTTAATAGTAGCAGGTTCGACTGCCTCTGCTGCAGCTTTGGTCACTTATAAGACATCTTTCGACGTAAATTGGCGTCCATCGACATAAACATCTTGTTTAATGATGGACCAAAAATTTTCGATAGGGCTGAGATCCGGAGATGTTAGTGGCCACACCATCAGCCTTTCACCTTGTATGTCGTAAGACCCTAATAATGCTTGGGCGGTCCTAGCAGAGTGGGAGGCAACTTTGTCATGCATGAATACACGATTCCTTAGAAGTGAGAGTGGTATATCATCTAGCCAGGGATCCAAGACATCCTTCAGGAGATTGAAGTAGGCGGCTGCGGTCACTTTCACCCCTTCAGGCACAATAGGTCTGTCCCCAATGAAACGAGCCCACAACATGATCCCTCCACCTTGCTGACGTCGTTGGTGACGCTCATCTCCAAAATAGAACCAACCATTTGCGCAACCGTCAGGTCCGTCAAGCGTCGCCCTGTTTGCGTCAGTGAGCATAACACAATTCAGTGAAGAGAACACAATTCGTGTACTTTTGGGCCCATTGAAGCCACACACTCCTGTGACCGGGGTTTAAAGGAGACAGTTTCAGGGTTTCTCGCACAGAAGCCATGGTCCCCAGGATGCGATTTCTGATGGTTTCCAATACATGACGAAGTCCGGAGGCGGTGAAAATGACGTCGCTTGTTTGTCCAACTTTCCCACATAACTTGCAGCCAATATTCCTTAAATCCCTAGCTTTCACAGTCTTAGAGGTCCTACAATCGGATCATTTCTTCTTTGGTGAAGGATCCTTCAGGAATCGTCTAACTGTGTCTATATCACGAGCTAACTTCTCTGCAGAGACATGAAGAGGGGTGTCTTTAGCACTTTCCTTGATGACAAAATGTTCTTCAACGTTTAGGGCTTTTCCACGTCTCATTGTTCTTAGGGACGAGGGACGCTATTAGCGTGGTTCACGCAAAACCTAAAGAATCTGAAATATAAAATGACAGTACGTTATACAGATTAATGAAAACATGACAATAGTGTTCTCATAGTGTGCAAACCAGCTGAGAAAAGTTTTATCACAATCGATTCACAGAAAGCCAAGAAATCTTTACACGTTTCAGTGATATGACTGCGGCCATGCTTACCAACCATAAGGTTCCGGGTTCATTCCCACTGCGTAGCACCTTGGGCAAGTGTCTTCTACCATAGCTTCTGGGCGACCAAAGCCTTGTGAGTGAATTCGGTAGACGGAAACTGAAAGAAGCCTGTCATATATATGTATATATATATGTATGTGTGTGTATATGTTTCTGTGTCTATGTTTGTCCCCCCAACATCGCTTGACAACCGATGCTGGTGTGTTTACGCCCCCGTAACATAGCGGTTCGACAAAAAAGACCGATAGAATAAGTACTAGGCTTCCAAAGGATAAGTCCTGGGCTTTGGTCGATCCGAGATTGTAGCAGAAGACACTTGCCCAAGGTACTGTGCATTGAGAATGAACCCGGAACCACATCGTTGCAAAACAAAATTCCTACATACACACACACACAAATATAGATTTATATGTAAATGTCTGTGTGTGTATTTGTGTATTTGTGTGTGTGTGTGTGTGTGTGTGCGTGTGTGCGTGTGTGCGTGTGTGCGCGTGCATGTGTGGTGCATACATATATACATACACATACATACATTTATTCGTCAGTCTTCCAGATTATGGAGCGCGTCTGTCGAAGAGTATAAAGAGCACTTTCTCAAAATTATGTGAAGTCCAATATTCGATGAGCAATTCTGATTGCAGTTATTCTACACAGACGCGCGCGCAAACACAAGACCAGATACATAAAACACACAGTGTGTATACATCTCATAATGATTTAAAGAATAACTATATGCAGGTAAGTATATGTGTGTGTATATTTTACAAATATATATACATATATGTATATGTGTGTGTATTTGTGTGTATGTATATATATATATATATATATATATATATATATATATATATATATATATATATATATATATATATATACTTTTATGTACATATATATATGTATATATTTATATATACATATTTATTTGTATGTACGTACGTATTCATGTATGTATGTATGTATGTATGTATATATGTCTCTATGTATGTATATATGTATGTATGTATGTATGCATGCATGTACGTATGCATGTATGCACATTGAATATTCACGCTTCGCATTGTGTTTGGTGTAATGTAAATAATTATGCCGATATGTCTGCGTCTATGAAAAGATGTTTATGTATTGATAGTTCTCTTGCTCGATCTATCTCTGATTATGTATATATGCATGTCTCTGTTGGTGTAATACTATGCTTTAACGTATATAGGTGTGTAGATAAAAGGGAGTTGTATAAAAGAAACCTATAATTACCTTTAATAGTTGATTTGTTTCCGGTATTTCCTCTATAACATGCTTTAATCTTAGTCTTTATTGTATAGAGTTTACTTTTCCATCGAGCAAATCGATTTACCAAAGAGAATCATACGAACTTGAATAAAGAAAGCAGTCTGGCTACAGGAACATTACATTTTGTCTATGAACAGAGGCACCGATGTTTTAGAAAAGAATAAACGAGATGCAACATTATTTGTGAAATTTATTCATAATGGCAGCTAAAGAGAAAAGTCAAACTGCTTCAATCTTGGATTGTGTGTATTTGTGTGTGTGTGAGTGTGTGTGTGTGTGTGTGAGTGTGTGTGTGTGTATGTGTGTGTGTGTGTGTGTGTGTGTGTGTGTTTGTCCCCACCACAACTATAAAAAAGGTGTATTTTAGTATCCATCAATGTACGCTAGCGGTTCAGCAAAAAGAGCCCGAGAAATTAAGCACTAGGCTTTGCATGGCCGCCGTCTAATGACTGAAACATGTGGAAAGTAAAGACGCGCGCGCGCAAATACACACGTATACACACACACACACACACACACACACACACACACACACACACACACACACACAAACGTCACAGCCACACCAGAATGCAAACTGAAGTCACCAATACCTCAAAGCCTCAAGCAATGCGTCAACATTTGTATCCCGCTGCTAGATTCAATATTTAATTACAACTGGATTATTCAACATAGTTATCGTTAGGAACTATGAATACGTACGAGCTCTAATTAAATTTGTTTAAGTAATACATGAATAATTAAAGATTTATTTCGTCAGCTTTGCTAACCCTTCTACCCCCGCGAATTAACAGTGCTCAACTTTGAAGAATAGATTAGTTAGATCCCTTTGATCAGCTTTCAACGTGGCTATTGATCTGAGTTCTACTACTCGTGTGTGGTGTGTGATTGCTATTGTGTGCCAAACCGTACTTTATTGCGGACAAAAGAGGGATTATCTTCGCAGACGGATCTCTCTCAAAGCTCCTTCTTTCATTTTCTTACTCAGGAATGCCACGAAAAGTGTAGTTCTACATGGTGTCCACAAAGTCTGGGTACATGGAATAGATAAGATCATAACATAAACAATCAAATATAAGAAATAATAATTTCTTAAAGTATGTGTTAATCCCCATGTGGGTACATGGAGTAAATAAAATCATAACGTAAACAATTAAATATAAGAAATAATAATTTCTTAAAGTATGTGTTAATCTCCATGTGGGTACATGGAGTAAATAAAATCATAACGTAAACAATCAAATATAAGAAATAATAATTTCTTAAAGTATGTGTTAATCCCCATGTCGGTACATGGAGTAAATAAAATCATAACATAAACAATCAAATATAAGAAATAATAATTTCTTAAAGCATGTACCATGTACCCAGACTTTGTGGACACCCTGTAGATACGCAGTTTCTCAAGGAAAAAAACGAATAACCACAGCTATATAATATTCTCAGCGTAAGTGTGCCATTGGAAACCAGAAGTTACAGTTTTTGTACGCAAAATGTCCCTTTATAGATGCATTGTGTTAAGTAAAACAGTGTATATTCTAGAGCTGGGGATAACGAAATTGCTCCGGAAGCAACTGCGAGAGTCACAGATACACATTTCGTCGTAGCTGTGGTTTGACAATATCACGTACTTGTGTCACATCCGAAACGAAGTCGAATAGGCCAATCTGAAGTATATAGAGACAGTTGAGATGCCTTTCATTAATATTTTGCTCTTCATAGATCAATTTAAAGCTAACCAAAAACAATAAGGAGCCAATACTGGACCCTCCACGCAGTTGTTGGACAGAGAAAAAATAACAGCAACATTTCACTCAAACCTCCCTACACCGTCTTAAAAACAAATAAGAAGGATATAATGAATTTAAGAATTTCTCGATACACTCTATATGGAACTTTACTTATTTTGGGGCTGATTGACCAGAATTATCCTACGGTTATACAATAATAATAATCATTCATATTATACAGAAACATATCACGTGCATATTTCAGTCGGTGAAACAGGAATTTCGTTGCAACAATAAAAATCTTCGACTGTGTTTCTACTAATATCTCATTCATTTATTTTGAAGTAATCTAAAAATATATTTCTAAAACCGAACAAAACGAATCAATATTAATTTCTATGAGTAAAACAAAATTTAAAAAGAATTAGTTGCAACGTCCACTCTTTAAATTCCTTCTATTTATTTCCACTGCGTCCCCTAGATTGCCAAAACCTAATCTGCATAATGTTATTTATCTTCTATTTTAATCTAATTATCTGTCATACTTTTATAAAAAAATAATAAAAAGATCCTGTTCCTTACAATTATATAAAAGTAAGAGAGAGTGAGAGAGAAACGGGGAGGGAAGATTGACGGAGATAACAAGCAATTGAGAGATAAGGGAAGAGACTGATGACATTGAGAAAGAGAGTGGAAATTGAGAATATAATTTCTTCATGAATAACTACATTTATTTAATTGAAAGAGGTGTTGAACGAGCATCAGCAATAATATCTTTATATACACAGATAGATCTAAATCAATGCTTCTCAACCATTTTTTTAATCTATAGACCCCTTTCATTACTCTTTTATTATGGTGGACCCCCATAGTCATTCCATGTTTAAAAGCTAGATTTATAGATATTTCTTTTAAAATTCCTGTTTTGCTTTTCACATGTTCACTTGAATAGGTTTGCAAAAGAATTCTCTGAGAGAACATATTTCAGTGGCCGGAAGCATGTTAAACTATGTAAGACGCCAGAGAAATATACGTAGTTGTTTGTTGCAATAAATACATCTAAAGAAAAGTTTTTCAATGAATTAATATGGCTCTCCAATTTACAACTTTGCCCGCATGGACATCCCATATATCTTATATAGACCCTCATAGGACATATGGATCCCGGTTGAGAACCACTGGTCGCAAGCTTCCGCAGTAGTGGCTCAAGAGTCAATACATACAGAAGAAATGAGAGGGGGCATCCTTGACGAAACGAACGCATAATGTTAAACGGTCTGGATAGATAACCATTTACGCGAACTACCGAGCGGATGCCGCTGTATAAGGCAGCGATCCAACCGCGGAAGATTGGACCGAAACCAGCCACTTTAAGGACAGCCTCCAAGTAGTGATGGTCTACAGTGAAGAGGAGCAGTCGCCGCTGGACGTAGGCATAAAGGGACGTATTTTAACTAACCTAAATTTCGCTTATTCCTTTGGTATTTATACTGCTGAATTTCTTCCGACCTGGGGCTCTAATAGCGCAACATAGTCAATATTGTCGACCATGTTTTAGTTAAAGCTACGGTTTTAATTACATCTATCCAGGGTTACCTCTCTTCGCTATTTCCCATTGATATCGTCTGAACAACTAGAAACGCTTCGTCTGGGAATCAGACAGGGAGCAACACTAGATAGACATGATGTTGTTGCACCTTTATCATAAGAGGGATTTTTTTCTCCACGGTAACTGCAGTGATTATGCAATTAGAATTTTTAAAATGTAATATATCACAAACATGTTTGAATTAATCATGCATTTTCTTGAACTTTGAGATTTCGCTGATGTTATTGTCTATTTTTAGAACGATATTGTAGGATTTATAGAAGAGGCCGGATCTAGCCACTTTGAACATAAAGTAGAATATTTCGGCGAGATATGGCTGGTAATCTACTACGCCTTGACTTAAAGTCTCTTACAAAATGCCGATAAAAATAATCTGGTACCATTTAGGATTTTAAGAGAAATTTTGGTTTAATTTCATAAATATTTATAAAAATTAATAAATTCCAAATTCTTGCTGTACGAGAAAGGTGGAATATAAGAGTAGTCACCATTCTCTATCCTCGATCATTCATATATGTCAAAATGTGGAGCAAAACCTTTGGGAATCTCATATATATTCACTATTATTTATAGCTTTGTCTACTTCCAGTTCCACCGTCAAAAGCGATTTATTGCAGGTCCCTTGAAGTTTCTAAACTCTTGTGAGGCAAGAATTAATACTGTATATATATACATATATATATATATATATATATATATATATATATATATATATATATATATATATATATATATACATATATGCACACGCATGTATGTATGTTTGTATGTGTATACATATGTATGTACGTATGTATTCATGTATGTACATATGTATTCATGTATGTATGTATGTATGTATGTATGCATTCATGCATGTATGTATGTATGTATGCATGTATGTATGTATGTATATATGTATGTATATATGCATGTATGTATGCATGCATGCATGTATGTATGTATGAATCGTTTACACGGGCTGGTGCATATTAAAATATTGCATCCGTTTCCAGATATGAAGTTGTCAAGGTATAGAAGAAGAAATATAGAAATACGAAGAGACATTCTTTTGTCTTATCGTGCTGTAAACGAGGCAGCATTAATTCAGTCAGTGCTATGACATTTCTAGCGAGATTCAGGATATTGAAAATTTCTTTCTAAAGATCCCTGGGAAGGTATTACAATTATATGATGCCCAATACTTAAGCTAAGATAGGAAATGAACGAGAGAGGATGCCAGCTGGAGAGTAATGATTTTATTAATACTTATTATACAAATACCAGCCTACACATAGTCGTATGCGCACGGGTTACATATGTATATAGGCAGACAGTCAAACAGACATAATACATAGATACATACATACAAACAGATGGATAGATCGATCAATAGATAGATAGATAGATAGATAGATAGATAGATAGATAGATAGATAGATAGATAAAGAGAATGATGAATTGATTGATTGATTTGATAGAGTGATATACACACATATATATGTAAACATATATACCACCCTATACGTACATGCATATATATATATATATATATATATATATATATATATATATATATATATATATATATATGTATATGTATATATGCTGATGTATGCACGTATAAATGAGAAAATGCGTGTGCGTAAATACACCTATACACTATATATATATATTTATATACATACGTATATATATACATATATATAAATATATATATGTATATATATATAGAGATATAGATATAAATGTATATATATACATACATACACACACACACACACACACACATATATATATATATATATATATATATATATATATATATAATTATGTGTATTTCTTCTATCTTAATGAATAAAAATTCTTCTGATAGAATAAATGGGTTAATAGAAACCAATGTAGCAAAGAACACAAAATAACTGTGGTTCAGTTCCTGTTTTTAAGACAGGAAATCCTTGAAATTTTGGGTATTTGAGTATATTTAAGAATTTAAGGATTGGAGAAAACTCATGTTATAATTGCATACTTTATTCCTACATATGTTTCAAAGGATTACAACCTGTGTGATCCATAGGGATCTTTGATATTAAAATTGTAACCTTCTCATCAGGGAAAGCATGGGAATCATCTTAAACGTAAGACATTATGACCGATAATCCCACTTCTAAAATCTTCCACAAACACACACAATATCATGTATCTTGCTCCTTATATCCTACATCGGTTCTTTGAAACTTTTATTCATACCCACACGCGCTTGCTCATACGCGTCCGCCCAGCTTCTCATACACTTGTTTATACTACCCATCTAAATATTACAAGCCGACATCCCCTATCCGCAATGAGTAACAACAACATACTTCCACACTTGCAGACATGTATAAATAATCTCACTCCACAACACAAACGTATACACCATCTCCCCTTCTCCTTGCTTCAAAACAGAGAAATACTCATATATATATATGAAACTATACACCGACCACTTTCTTCCTCCTCAACTCCTCCACAGAACGGCACTGCAAGTTCCTAACCACTCACCATCTTACTGTGTTTTTTCTCTTTTTTGTTAAAATTTTTTATCCGTTAAGTACTTTTTTAAAATTTTGTAATATTCTTTTATTATTTTTTTCTTATAATCCACACACTAATTCTTATTCCGTCCCACTCTCACATTGTTGCAATTTTCTTTTTCTTTTTCTTTTCTTTCTGGTGAAAGGCTAATGTCGGAAATGATAAATCACATTGCTTTCAAATTCTCTAGACAAACTAATATTTGTCGAACTTATCTCTTTCAGTGTTGATATTTTTAATGTTTATTGACTTTGCATGTGTGTGTGTGTGTGTGTGTGTGTGTGTGTGTGTGTGTGTGTGTGTGTGTGTGTGTGTGTGTGTACATATAGAGGAGCGTAAGCTCTGAAACACGCTTCCATTTTTCCTGGGTGTGAAACTATTACACTATGCTTGTAGCTCCCTCACCTGTCTGTCTTTTTGTTTTTTGTACAACTTTCAACAATACGAGTATGTGTGTGTGTGTGAGTGTATGTGTATGCGCGTGTAAATAGATAAATAGGTGTAGATCTATCATCTATATATTTGTGTGTATATGCTTATATATACATACTGGTATGTATGTGTGTGTGTGCACACGCGCGTGTGGGTAAATGTACGGGTGTTGCGTTGAGTTCTTGAGCATTGTGTTTGGTGTAATGTAAATAATCATGCCGATATGTCTCCGTCTATGAAAAGAATAGCACAAACAAGACGTGTGGCACGAATGTGTGACACAAATAAAACCTCTGCAAGCAATGTCGAGTCGATGGAGGGAGTGAGCTACTGTGCAACGAAATCATTCGAGTGCTATAAGCAAATCTCTGCAGATCGTTGAGCAAGAAACACATCACTCATCGTCTACGATAGGAAAGTTGACCACAGATAGAGAGATAGAGAGATAGAGAGAGAGAGACAGAGAGGGAGAGACAGACAGACAGACAGACAGACAAGCAGGCAGGCACACAGACAGACAAACAGACAGACAGACAGACAGACAGACGGGCGGACGGACGGACGGACGGACGGACAGAGAGACGGACGGACAGACAGACAGACAGACAAACAGACAGACAGATAGATAGATAGATAGATAGATAGATAGATAGATAGATAGATAGATAGAAATAGGGATAGATATATTTCTTTTATTAGCCACACAGGGCTCAACGAAGATGGGACAAATACAATGTAGAGCTTTTCTTTTTGTGAGGGGGAAGGAAAAAAAGGTGGGGAGTGTCGATCAAAAGGGATCGTAGGAAGGAAAAAGGGGGGAGTTTGATCAAAAGGGATCGAGAGAGAAAAAAAAAGGGCGATCAATAGGGATCGTGTATCACACAGTAATGTTCTCGTGTAAAAAGAGGGGAGGACAGTTTAGGTTTGGCCGTGAAAAGAAAAGCCTACGGAAAAGACCACGGTAACCTTGGTCAATATTCTCATTGAAGAAACTATAACAGTAAGTGACTCTCTTTTGCCTTTTTGTTTTATTTTTTTTTCTTGGATTTTTTTCTAGTTCATAGGGTTATGCTCAAGATGGCTCCGTCGTTCACACATGCCATCCTTGCTACATTCACCCATCTTTTTTTGAAGCATTCACTAGACAAGACTTCCCTTTCTACTCTCACCTTCCTCTTCAGGTGATACTTGAAGAAGTTGATGAGAGATTGCCCAGAGAAGAAAGTCTTTGTCTCTAGACCTTTCAGACGCGTCCACCATACACATTCTTTCGCCATAGCCACAAGTACGATGAAAATAGCTCTTCCTTCCCGTTTAAAGGAAGGAGGCGCGACAATATTCACGATAGACTCCGCTGATAGACCGATTCGTCCCACACGCGATAGCAGTTGTTCGACGTAAGCCCACAGCTCGGAAATGGTGGGACACTGCACGAGTGCGTGCAGAACGGTTTCGTCGCTCTGCCAGCATCTCGGACAGGTCGGCCTCATGTTTCTCGAGCCATGCCTGTAGAGCTTATCCCGAACGGGTAGTGCATCTCGATAGCACTGCCAGGCCAGGGATCTCTGGAAGTTGTCCATAGGTCCCGGTCCGAAGGTCGTCTTAAACAGGCGGGTCAGGTATTCCTCGTCGACGCCCAGGTTCGCCCCGAGATCGTCGTCGTACCTTCCCTCCACTAATCCACTATAGAATGCGTTAGTTGTGATGCAGTCGCTCAAGGTTGACCCGGGTTGTTGGAGTTGCCGAAGAGCAGCGCGACACTCGCGGTGCCATTCGCCCTTCCTCGGCCTCTTCTTGATCCACGACTGCAGTTCGGTCATGGAGACGAGCTGCGGGAAAGCGCGTCGCACAAACGGCGACCACACCTGTTCACCGTTGTCTACGTAGAGCCGGAGATGTCGCAGTCTCAACGCGTGTCTGCGCATCATCAACCACGGCATGCCCAGTCCTACTTTTAACGGGTGTTGGCAGCAAACGGATCGCCTTACCATCGGAACGCTTCCTTTCCACAAGAAGCGGAAGAGGATGCGCTCCAGTTTGGTGATGGTAGGGTCGGGACAAGGAACGACGGTCAGGCGGTAGTAGATGACGGACGCGATGTACGTGTTCGCCACCTCCGCCCGACCTTTCAGGGAAAGCTTCCTCTCGGCCCATTACCGGGCTAGAGTGGCCACCCTTCTCGTTATCTCGTCCCAGTTCTTCTCCGTTTGGAGGTCTGGACCAAACCAGACCCCGAGCAACTCAACCGGACCGTCAGTCCAACGTCCCACGACAGAGGCGCTGCTTGACGGCATGAGCTTGCTTCTCCAGTTGCCGAGCCGCAAGCCCATTGACTTATCCCGGTTGATTTTTGCTCCCGTTACCGTTTCGTAGTCTTTCAGTGTCTCGCCGACAAGCTCGATGTGCTTTTGGCTAGACACTATGACGGTGACGTCGTCCGCGTATGCCGACACGCTCGTCCCGCATCCCAACTCTCGCGGGATGCCCCTCAGCGTCGCCAGCTTCCGCAGTAGTGACTCGAGAGTCAATACGTACAGGACCGAACGTGCAATGTCGAATGGTTTTGATAGGTGCCCATTGACGCGAACTACCGAACGGATGCCTCTGTACAAGGCAGCCATCCAGCCGCGGAAAGATAGATAGATAGATAGATAAATAGATAGATAGATAGATAGATAGATAGATAGATAGATAGATAGATAGATAGATAGATGGCGGTGGCTGGATAGATAACTTTCTTTATTGGCCACACAGGGCTGAACACAGAGGGGACAAATACAAATGTAGAGTTTTTCTATTCGAACATGAAAAAGAAAAAGGGCAAAAAAGAGGAAAAAAGTAAAATTCTGATCAAAAGGGTCGGAGAAAAAAGGAAAAAAAAGAAACAAAAACAAGAAAATGCGATCAAATGGGATCGTGTCTCACATAAGAAATTTTTTAAATGTAAGAAGCAAGATTAGCTATTTAACTCGCTATGTGAACATATGTACACAAAATCACACATGTGCACATTCTTCCATCTTCGTGGATGCTTGTATGAGCGAGTGTACATGTGCCATGCAGTTTGGGCGAGGGCATTTGTATATCCATATCTGTTAACTGTTATTTTTAATACTTTGGCGATGTATGCAAACCAACACCGATTGTCAAGTGCTATATTGAGAGGCTAGCATAAAGAAACACGCACATACATATATAATATATATATCTATACTCATATACGTGTGTACATACATACACGCACACACCTACACATTCACACACACACATAAATACATATATACGTACATACATACATACATACATACATACATACATACATACATACATACATACGACGAACTTCTTTTGTTTTTTATCTACCAAATCCACTAACAAGACCTTGATCGGCGGCGACAATAGTAGAAACCAGGATCCCAAGGTGCCACACAGTGGGACTGAACCTGGGGGCCATGTGGATGGGAAGTAAACGTCTTACCATGAAGTCACATTCATTATTCTTCATACTAAACTTTTTTCTATGCATTTCTCATATTCACATACCAATTCTCTTTTTTTTTTTTTAGATTTCCAAAAAGTTTTCTTGTGTATAAATAAGCACATTATCATTATCATCACCACATAATCTTTGAAGATGAAGAGGCTAGCCATTAATAGATTATTACAAGAGTTAGTTGTATGAAACGTAATTGGTCTATTTTAGATGCTAATTAAGCGAAAAATATTTTTCTAAGCAGTTTTTAACACATATTCATTAACTGCTTAAAGTACAAGATATAATACACAACATAAAGAGAAAGACATAGTATTTTAATCGTCGTCGTTTCTCTTTTCCTTTTATATAATCTCTAGTATTTTTTTCTTTATTCAACTGTTTATCTGTTTATTTTTCTTGATTCTGCAATTTCAAGGTTTTTCTGCTTTCAAATACTTTTTTAATTCAGGAGAAAAATTTGTATTGAGAACACATTCCAAATTAAAACTACAAGCATATTTTAAACATGTATATTATATGCTCATGTGTGGAGGGATAACAATAGATGAGGGGTGCACGTGTGTACACGCGTATCTATGTATGTGTGTATGTATGTAGATGCATTTATATGCAAATATATATTCATGTTTACTTATGTATCTATGCGTCTCTTTATGTATGTGTGTGTGTGTGTGTGTGTGTGTGTGTGTGTGTGTGTGTGTGTGTGTGTGTGTGTGTGTTCGTATGTATGCAAGTGTACTTGTGTTTGTATGAGTACGTGTGATTATGTATAACTTCTAAGGATACTGAAAGGCGATTACGTCATCACGTTTCACAGCTTAACTACACACTTTACAGCTATCGCCAGATAAATGTAAATTTCAACGCGCATGCTCCAGGTTCTAATTACCTGACAATCACATACTCAAAGATAAATATAGTTACAGGCTTGTTTACACATGTCTTTCGCCAGTAGAATTAAGCACTCACACTCACACACACGTATATACATATGTATATATATATATATATGAATATATATATATATATATATATATATATATATATATATATATATATATATATATATATATATAAACGTGGGTGGCTGATGAAGGAGAATGTTCTCTATGTGGCTCGTGTGTTCTCGTCTACGTTTGTTTGCAATGTCCTGTACCCAGATATGCACCTATACATACAGGTGGATGTCGGTATGCACATACCTGTACGTATATATGCATATACTCATTTACTATTTGTTTTTACATGATTGAACGCAGCATCTTCCAAATGTAAGTAGTTTTCGTAACTCATATCCTCCGACGCTACTCTATCTCTTTCTCTTTCCTCCCCCCCCCCTCGTTCTTCCTCTGTACTACTACGTATCTCGCTTTACCCCTCTCGTTCTTCCTCTGTTACTACTACGTATCGCTTTTTCCCCCTCGTTTTTCCTCTCTTTCTCTTTTCCTCTCGTTGCTCACCTATTCTTCTACTTCCTCCCTCTGTTTCTCTCTCTTCCCTTTACACCGGCATGGTCACATGCTTCCGGTCAATAATCCTTTCCTTCCTTGGCTTTCGCCAAGCAACGCATGCACCACTTTGTCCCTCTCGGGTCCGTGCCTCATCGCGTTCTTGCACACATAATTTTTCTCGTCTGGCCGTAAAGCCTTTTCTGTTTGTTTTCCTGTCTTGTTTTTTGTCCGCCACTACATTCCTCCATGGCTAGATTTAATTTGCGTATACAAATTTAATCTGCGATCCATGGGACGAGCCGTTTTAGCGATGCGTCCTGCCCAAGCTCGTCGAAACGCCGGTGTTAAAACGTGGGTGGCTGATGAAGGAGAATGTTCTCTATGTGGCTCGTGTGTTCTCGTCTACGTTTGTTTGCAATGTCCTGTACCCAGATATGCACCTATACATACAGGTGGATGTCGGTATGCACATACCTGTACGTATATATGCATATACTCATTTACTATTTGTTTATATATATATATATATATATATATATATATATATATATATATATATATATATATATATATATATATATATATATATACATATATATATATATTTGCATATGCCTGTATATATAGATGTATGTAGATGTGTATGCATATTTACATATACATATACATGTATATAGATACGTATATGTATATATATGTATATGTATATATATATGTATGCATATATATATATATATATATATATATATATATATATATATATATATATATATATATATGTATATGTATATATGTTTATATATGTGTGTGTGCATGTATATAAAAATGAATTTGGTCAAGCTATTTTACAGATCTATATCTAAGCACTTTAATAAATAATATAATAAAGAATATAAATATTATAAAATAATTAACAATTAAAGGATTAAAATAGGCCTTTCAGTATCTAAAGATTTGTCTAGAATTATCTCATCTATTAATAATAAATGTTTAGCCACTTTTATAATGATAGAAATAATAATACCATTACAGAAAATGATTTAGTTAGAAATTGTGATTGTAAATATGTGGATAAGTGTTATTTTAATATTTTTTGTTTACAGAACAATATTGTATATAGATGTAGGGTGGGTTTGGAACGCAGAAATTATGTTTACATAGGATCAACGGAACATTTTATTAAAAAACGGATAGCAAGCCACGAGTACACCTTTACGAATAGAGATAGGTTTAACAGTACTAGTCTTAGTAAACTAATTTGGAAATTGAAGGATAGTGAGAAATTATACAAAATAAATTGGAAAATATTTAGCCGTGCTAGATCGTATAACATTAATGGCGCTAGATGCAACTAAGGCAAAGATGAATAATACCAGATATTAATATCTAAGAAGAAACTG
>NC_142937.1:24328913-24333913 GCF_046866305.1 Octopus bimaculoides
TATATGGATATATGTACACACACACACACACACACACACACACACACACACACACACACACACATATATATATATATATATATATATACGTACATACTTCCATACACACATACATACACATACATACACACACAACACGCAAAATCTATATTTCGTGGTTGTCTGATTAGCGATATATATCGATAAAATGATAAATGATAGCTTATACTCTCGTTTATTTCGTTATATATTTTCTTTTTTTTTTTCACTGAAAAGTCTATTTCAACTTTTAGAAATGCTACGTGATAAGCATGTTGCAATGCACGATGGCTATGTCTAAATACAATGAAATATTGGGGCTTTTTTACTAGTTACAAATGCCTCGTATTCAAGAGGGAAATAGAATGTGAATGGTTTATATCTTCCCGAGCAGTAGGGTAGATAGGGGGAGGTTTGCCGTCCGCTCGAGCGTGACGGCTTTTTGGAGCACGGCAATTTTGGGTCTGCTTCTATAGGCTATTTTAAAATAAATGTGAGATCCGGCAAGTAAAAACAAAGGCTTCCCTAATTAGTACACACTCCAGCTACGGCACTGTTCATAAGGCCATACGTGATTTAAAACAATTAATTCCTTTCAAATGGGATCTGGCGCTATCTTACCGCCTAAAATTTCTGAGGGCTGCTTTACCTCAAAATGCCCCCAGAATATTGGTTTTAAATTTTGGCACAACGCCAGCAAGCTGAGAGGAGGGGATAAGTCGATTACATCGACTCCAGTGCTGAACTGGTTCTTATTTTGCCAACACTGAAAGGATGAAAGGCAAAGTCGACCTCGGTAGAATTTGAACTCAGAACGTAAAGACAGACTAAAATGCCGCTCAGCATTCTGTCAGGTGTGCTAACGATTCTGCCAGCTCGTCGCCATAATATTGTTTTCAAACTTTGGCACAAGGTCAGCAATTTGCATCGACCCCGGTGTCCAACTGGTACTTATTCTATCATCCACGAAAGAATGAAAAGCAAAATTGACCTGGGCGGAATTTGAGCTCAAAATGTAATGAGTAGGACGAAATACCGCAAAACATATTGTCCAACACATGCACGATTTTGCCAGTCCGCTGTCTTATATTACCTGGAAATAATAAATGCGTGCGTGAAATAAGTGTGTGAGTGTATGTGTGCGCGCGCACGTGCGTATGTGTGTGTGTGTGTGTATAATAAATTTATGTATATAGTTGAGAAGAGTCGCGCGTTGGAACTCAATGAAAGCTAATTGGGCGATATTAGAATTTCGTTTTAGCATAGCCAAAGTTTTACCCTGTGTTTGTAATAGCAAAAATGTCGTTCCATCTATATTTTGTATGTAGTTCTGAAATTAGGGTATAAATTCTCGAACAAACATGGGGTGCATCGCTTTTTCCCATATACATACATACATATATATATATATATATATATATATATATATATATATATATATATGATGACGATGACGATGATGATGATGAAAACCATGCTTAAAATGGGAAAAGACAACACAGAAAGATTTTAACAAAGGTTGAATTATTTCAATGCCTAAAACGAAGGGGAAAAGTTTTGACGTTTTAGATGCTAGTCCTTCATCAGAATAATGATAGAGACGAAAAATTAAAAGGAAGAGTAAAGAGCGGAAAGGAGACAGAAAAAGGGAGGAATATGTAAGACAGTTGCATAAGATTAGTTGTCGTGCAGGGATTACAGAAAGAAATGACGTCCGCGTGAATGTTAAAAATATATTATAAAAAACATGAGTGTGTTTGTACCGTGTAACAAAGAGTGCATTTCTCTTGTTGTTTAAGTCTCTTCAAGGACATTTTGTTGTTTAAGCCTCTTCAAGGACATTCCCGTCGTAACCACCACGTCTTATTTATTTACAGGCATGGAACATTTAGGCCTACATTATTCAATATTCTCTTCCTATTTAAGATGGTAGAGTACTGTTTCCCTGTAGGTTGTGTGATCGTGCAGTGGGTCCCGCACTTGCTTATTCATGGGTGTTCCTTTTATTTGTGTGTGAGTGTCTATATATGGAGGAAGGTTAAACAAATCTAGACACATTGGCCGCATATTTTAACGGAAGATTTACGGAAAAAATAAAGCAGTAGATTTCTCGTTTAGACAGAAACAATTATTTCGATATGTCAAACTACAAATAAAATTGGATTTATGTTTGTATTTTTTATATATTTCCTTTTTCAGTTGTTTCTTTAATTTTTTATATGCGGGATTTAATTCGAGTAAATGGCTGGAGATAGAAATGAAACTTTATTAACTTTGGATATTCTGACCATTTTTAACATAACTATATATATATATATATGTATATTTAAATATTTTACTGCGGTAGTTTTGCGATGTATTCACATTTGAAATGTTGCCACATTTCAAATAATTCTGAATCAAATCTGCTGCCAAGACTGTACAAGTTTATAAAAATATAGACACGGCAAATCGAAGTCAAAAGATAGATACTAGCCAACTTCACTCATGCTGCTTTTTTAATGAATGAAGCAGTATATTGTATGTTTGATTTTATTTTATAGCAAAAGCACAGACAATAATTATATACGTCCATAGTTACAACCATATATGTGTGCGTGTTTGTGTGAGCATGTGTGCGCGCATGCACACGTGTATGTGAATATGAATACACGCACACACACACATACATACATACATACATACATACATACATACATACATACATAAATACACACACAGGGTGCGATGGGTAAATTATCGCCATTTGATACTTTAAATTTCGCGCATGCACGTTGTTTTTGATTTTGTCGACTACACAGCATAGTAGAATCAGTTGGGTACCGTCTGTGAGAAGACAGCACCATGATGCAATTCATTCTGCCAGAAATTTGGAAACGACATGCTGTACAGCTTGGCATACACGCCGGAAGATCCAATACGAATATTTCAGAGTGTTTGGGTGTCAATCTGAGTGTTTGCCCCCTCCCCAAAATATGTACCGAGAGCGATAAAAATCAAACATCCAGTCAACATCATTGGTGTTTGGAGTCAGCGTTTAATTCTTGCGTAATTTAGACGACAGTTTATTCACCGCACTCAGTATGTATATATATATATATATATATATATATATATATATATATATATATATATATATATATATATATATACTACATATATACATATAACCCTCCTTCTCATCATCCTCATCATCATCATCAAGTTCATTTAACTGATGTAGCCAGTCGGTGGTATGGCACTGTAGACGCTTTTAGATTCGGTGGCGTCGTCACTGGTCTCTGTTCTCCGACATGCATCGCAGGGTCCTGTCATTGTCACCTATCCAGCCCTTCATGTCGTCAGACCAGGATGTTTCCTTGTCTGCCTCTTCGCCCTCCCACGCTTGTGCACTGAAGGATGATTTCGGACAGGGAGCTTTGGTGAAATACGTAACCGCACCAGGCAGGTTTCCGTCTTTTTACCAGCGCAAGGAATGGCTCGTCTCTCACAAAACTGTTCCTTTTATGTTCTGTGTACGGAATGTGTAACAACCTTCTGAAGCTCTTGTGCTTAAATGCCTGAATCGTTCGCTCAATGCCAACTTTAAAAGACCAGCTCTCACAACTATGTAGAAAGATTAAGACACCAGGGACTTGAGTAATTTGAGTCTCGTTTGAAAACCAATGGAATTGCTTTTTTTTTTTCATTGAAGTTCATCTTCGTCATGGCAGCAGAGGTCAAGCTGGGTCTAGTTTCACTGCTTCCTAACAATTCAATATCATCAGCAAAACGCAAGTGGGAAACGCGTTGTCCTCCAATATAAAAAGAGGAGTGAAAGTCTATGGAAGTTCTCCCTAAGTAGATGTAGAGAAGCACTGGAGAGACATCCTTGTTGAACACCCTCTTTTGTCCGAAAGAAAACAGTGGAGTGTTCGGGTATATATATACCAGAGTATGCACATCAATGCCAAATAAGGTGGAAAAATAGTACTCGAATACCAGAGGTAGAGTAATATGCCTTATTAAAAAGCAGGAAAAATATCACAAAATCTGTTACTCTAAGCAAAACTGTCCGACGAACGAGAACGCGAAACTCTGAGTAACATTTTTGTCATATTTTTGGTGCTTTTAAATATATAT
The DNA here is from genome assembly GCF_046866305.1 of Octopus bimaculoides. NCBI lineage: Eukaryota > Metazoa > Mollusca > Cephalopoda > Octopoda > Octopodidae > Octopus > Octopus bimaculoides. The sequence goes on from NC_142937.1 coordinate 24,333,054, forward strand.
ATATATATATATATATATATATATATATAATACAAATAATATGTGAGTATATGCATATATACGTACATGTATGTACATATCTACATCTACATGTATATATAGATGCATATCTGGGTACAGGACGTTGCCAAAAATCGTAGACAAAATGATAAACAGAGTACAGAAAACACACAGGTCACATAGAGAACATTTCCTTCATCAGCTGCCACCATTCTAAAACTAAGCGTTTCGAAGTGCTAGGGCAGGACGCATTGTTAGAATGGCTCTTCCCACAGAGACAAATTAAATTTGTAACGTGGGGGAATGTAGTGGCGGACAGAAAACAAGACAGGAAAACGAAGCAATATACAAACATATATATATATATATATATATATATATATATATATATATATATATATATATATACATACATATATATATATGTTTGTGTGTGTGTGTGTGTGTGTGTGTTTATGCATGTATGTATGCATGTATGTATGTATGTATGTATGTACGCATGTATGTATACATAAAGATAGACAGACAGGGAGGCAGACAGACAAACAGACATATTAATATTTGTTTTTATGACGAATTGAGAAACGAAGTGACTTTTGATGAAGGCTAGCAACCTGAAACTTCGACGTCACTATCACTATTTACTTGGAAAATTACCATAAAATGTACTCTTCCAGAAGTATTGATTAAACCTTTTGTTCAAGGTAAAATTGTCTAAATATATGTGTATGTGTGTTTGTATGTATGTATACACACATGCACACATACATATATGTAGGTATATGTATGCATATCTCTATACATATATACGTATATGTATACATATACGCATATATGTATATACAGATAGAGTAAAAGAG